>NC_090178.1:2724852-2844852 GCF_024679245.1 Pseudorasbora parva
TCTAATGCAATCACTTTAATCTTATTTATTTATTATTTTTATTTATTTAAATCATATTTCATTTTACTTAAATCAATTTATTTGAGGAAAATGTATTTATTAATTTGTTGTTAAATTTCTGCACTGATTTTCTTATTTTTGTTCATTTTAATTTAATTCGTCTCCAATTGAAAATTTCTAGACTGATCACATCTAATATATATATATATATATATATATATATATATATATATATATATATATATATATATATATATATATATATATATATATATATAAAATACATTTTATTTGTATTGCACTTTACATTTGGAACAAATCTCAAAGTGCTACAGTTAAGATAATTTAAAAATAGGAAAATACAAACAGATTTAATGTCTAAAAGACATACAATGGAATTATATTTCAGAATTTTAAAGCAGGACTTACATAGCAAGTTGGTATTAAAAACCAGCGTTCATATTTCCAAAAGACGAGTCCAAACGCCACGGCTCCGGTCAGGATCTCCAGCCACTGGCGGATAAAACACAAGAGCTTGCCCCAGAGAGTCGCAGTACGAGTTAAGAATGAGATATTAAGATTAGGAGTTGATGAGCAGTTTTACCCCCAGAAGCGCGGGGTTGATCTTCAGGAATCCGGTCACACCGGGCGCGTCCCCGGGCTCCGTCTCCGTGATGTAAACCGGGCACGCGGACGGATCCGGGGGCGCGGAGTTCAGCATCACCTCCACTCTTCTCGACATCTTCACTGAGTGAAATAAAGTGTCAGCATCACGTGTGTTTTCTCGGATAATTCTGGCATTGTTCAGTCTGACATTCTTTCGGTGAACAAACCAGATCAACCTGATGAGACGCTCTCTCTCACACACACACACACACACACACACACACACACACACACACACACACACACACACACACACACACACACACTCCATCATGTAATGATCTCCATTGAGCTTTACTTTGGGTGACTAATTCCGTGATGATCTGAGGTTTAGAGTTTATAGGTCAAATCAGACATGAATCAGTGATATTAGCAGTACAAATCCATATCCGAGCTTATTCATTCCTTTACAGTATAAAGTATTCTATGTATTTTAGACATTAAAAATCTAAAATACATTAGGTTTTTAATGTTTTAAAATCTAAAATTAATTTTAAAAATATATATAAATACGTTTCTTCGTTTTTTGATTCACTATATTGATATTTTATTTCTGTGATTCATCTTAATTAATTGCCATTAAAACATATATAATATGTATATTAGCTCCAAATTAATGTAGAAACAACCTAAAAATGTGTTTATTGGAACCTTTTTATCTTTTTAGGCCAGTATCACTGATAGTAATACAGCTGCTGATGTCTCTATGAAATAATATTTAATTCACACTTAAATGAAATAGCACACTAACATTTATTAAGCTTCAAAAAATATTACTTTTAATTTAAGTGAATAAAAAAAAAATCCTCACATTTAATTTGTACCAGTGCTCAAGAAGTTAACAAGTAGGAAATATACTTGTTATCAGTTTGCACTACATACATTATGAATTATATATAGATTAATCCTTATTAAAGGTACTGAAGTTATTTAGTCAAGAGCAGAGCATATTTAGTGAGCAATTACTTTAGTTCTTTACATTGTCATTATAAGTGGTTACTGTCACTTTAAAAGATCTTCCGCTGTCGCACATGATGTAGCCTATCTCACACACATCTCATTTTCTCACACCTCTTTAAACTCATTTAAGATGTTATTTCACTTTTTAAGGCTGCTCTTACGAAGAAACTTAACAAAACTGGTATATTGGCATAATTGTGTTATTGTTTGTTAAAGCGCGAAAGAGAACTTGAATCTGGGCGTTGTGTGAGTTTTTCATACAGCACATTCTCTTTGTCTTGTCGCTCTAAAATGGTTTAAAAGCATTTGCATGAATAAACCCCTGATCATATAATGTAACAGTCAGGGGATTACAGAAAATAAATATTTACCAGTGGACTCTTCTCTCATTTCTACCATGGTTTCTACTAATGATGCTTGATTCAACTTCTCGCGCCCTGCGCAGATATCAACAGCGCAACTAGGTTGCCAGGTCGAGGACACAAAGGGTTTGAAATTTGTGCAATGTGTCGATTGTATGAGTCGCCGTTTCATACAAGATCTGGCAACTGAACAACCTTGGAATAACACATTTGTGATTATTCAAAGAACGAGGTTTGGGCCATACAAATTACGGGAGATTTCCGGGAGAAATTACACAACGGGAGGGGGGCGGGAGATGGGTGTGGAATACGGAAGACTCCCGGCAAAAACAGGAGTGTTGACAGGTATGGTTGCGCCATTCCTGTCGGATCCAATATGGAAGGCACAACATTGTGTCTGCAAATCCAGCACCTGAGACATGGCGCTAGCAACGCCAAGGTCATGGGTTTCGATTCCCAGGGAAAGCAAGAACTGACAATAATGTAAAAATGTGTACCTTGAATGCAATGTAAGTCGCTTTGGATAAAAGCGTCTGCCAAATGCATAAATGTAAATGTAAGTATCACACATTCCTAATATTATGATCCAAAGGCAGCTTATGCAGTGACTGTGTTCCTCCACAATATCTTGCTATCTTCTTCCACCTTGATATTGCTGCTGGCTAGCGATCGGAGCTACTGAATTACACGTTCTGTGGAGGCGTGTTTTGTCACACGATGACGTAAGAATGAAGCTCACAATCGTTTGCTGAGTCTGGTGTCTATATAAAGCTTTTCTTTGACTAACAAGGAAGATTTCAGATCTGAAACTTACAGGATATTCTTATATATGGTAAATAGTAATCCAAAGCGCTTTACATATTGCCTCACATTTACCCATTCATACACCGGCGGCGTCTGCCATGCAAGGCGCCATCCAGCTCGTCAGGAGCAGCTGGGGTTAGGTGTCTTGCTTACGGACACTTGGTCAGGTGGAACCAGGGATCGAACCACCAACCTTCCGGTTTGTAGACAACCTACATGAGCCACTGAGCCACTGCCGCCCCATTATCATGACCTTTTATGTATCAACAGCTCAACGGAAAGTTGATTTCTCAATTCATCACCCCTTTAACATGAGTTAGTGCATAAACCAACATACACTAACAGATACAACATTTGATCTTTAACATATTTCATACTGTAATTAACATCAAGATTAATAAATACTGTGTCAGTATTGTTCATTTAGTTCAGGTTAAATGTTATTTCATGAATGAAACCTTATTGTAAAAACTGGTACTGTTCCTTTAAATGTTCACAACCTGTGAAGAAGCGTCGACGCTATTAGAAGTAAAGATATTATTATGATTATTATTATGACTGAAGTCAGTGATTGTGTGTTGAGATTGTTTTACCTCGATGTAGATGTTCTTCTTTTCCTGTTTCTGTCTGTCATTCTTCAGGTGAGACTCAGAGAAACTCCGCCTATAAACATGCGGAGAATGTGTGTGTGTGTGTGTGTGTGTGTGTGTGTGTGTGTGTGTGTGTGTGTGTGTGTGTGGCTTGCGTCACTGATTAGGCTACATCAACAGTACAGTAATAGTCCATCTCTTTCCTGTAAGTTATGATAGTGAGCATAGCTAATGCGCGCACATACACACACACATGTTGGTCTATGTGGTTTACAGGGACTCTCCATAGGCGTAATGGTTTTTATACTGTACAAACCGTATTTTCTATCCCCTTACACTGCCCCTGCCCCTAAACCTACCCATCACACACACACACACACTGCCCCTGCCCCTAAACCTACCCATCACAGGAAACATTCTGCATTTTTACTTTCTCAAAAAAACATCATTTAGTATGTTTTTAAGGCCATTTGAATTATGAGGGCATTTGATATGTCCTCATAAACCACATTTAGCCTATAGTGTAATACCAGTGTAATACCCATGTAGTTATACAAATTTGTATCCTCATAAACCACATAAACAGGCTCACACACACACACACATTTACAAACATACACTTACAACCTCTCTCTCTCTCTCTCTCTCTCTCTCTCTCTCTCTCTCTCTCTCTCTCTCTCTCTCTCTCTCTCTCTCTCTCTCTCTCTCACACACACACACACACACACACACACTTACAAACTCACACGCAAACAGACGAGTCGACTTTAAAGTCACAATACAGTAGCCTATGGAATTCCCGTTCGAGAGAACTCGCGTGGGAAAGCCTCGGCGTGATTGCGTCATGATCGAAGCACGTGTGGTCAAATGGAGTGACTGGGTATCCTAGCTCGAGGTTCAAGCTAATTTGGTAATTAATGACGTCATCAGCGACTAGTCATATTTTCATCACATAAATATCAACTTTTATTTGAATTTTTTTGAGAGTAAAAAAAGTCAAATAGACAGCATGAATGTCCTCCAGTGTAAATCATCTGTTCTCTATGTGAATATATAGTAAAGTATAATTTATTCCTGAGATTAAAGCTGAATTTATCATCATTACTCCAGTCTTCAGTGTCACATGATCCTTCACTAATCATTCTCAGATGAGGATCTGATGATCAACAAACATTTATGAATATTATCAATTTTGACTTGGTTACTTGATTACTTAGTTATCATATTATGGCACTTGCCGCCTATTTTACTTCAGTAATCTGAGTAATTTTACAATGAAAAGAACAATATCAGTGCCCATTGGACGATATCAGTGCCCGTTGGACGATATCAGTGCTCACTGGACGATATCAGTGGCCATCGGACGATATCAGTGGCCATTGGACGATATCAGTGGCCATTGGACGATATCAGTGCCCGTTGGACGATATCAGTGCCCATCGGACGATATCAGTGCCCATTGGACGATATCAGTGGCCATTGGACGATATCAGTGCCCATTGGACGAAATCAGTGCACATTGGACGATATCATTGCACATTGGACGATATCAGTGCACATTGGACGATATCAGTGGCCATTGGACGATATCAGTGGCCATTGGACGATATCAGTGCTCATTGGACGATATCAAGTGGCCATTGGACGATATCAGTGCTCATTGGACGATATCAGTGGCCATCGGACGATATCAGTGGCCATTAGACGATATCAGTGCTCATTGGATGATATCAGTGGCCATCGGACGATATCAGTGCACATTGGACGATATCAGTGGCCATTGGACGATATCAAGTGGCCATTGGACGATATCAGTGGCCATTGGACGATATCAGTGCCCATTGTACGATATCAGTGCCCATTGGACGATATCAGTGCCCATTGGACGATATCAGTGCCCATTGGACGATATCAGTGCCCATTGGACAATATCAGTGCACATTGGACGATATCAGTGGCCATTGGACAATATCAGTGCCCATTGGAAGATATCAGTGCCCATTGGACGATATCAGTGCCCATTGGAAGATATCGGTGCACACTGGACGATATCAGTGGCCATTGGACGATATCAGTGCACATTGGACGATATCAGTGCACATTGTACGATATCAGTGGCCATTGGAAGATATCAGTGCCCATTGGACGATATCAGTGCCCATTGGAAGATATCAGTGCCCATTGGACGATATCAGTGCACATTGTACGATATCAGTGCACACTGGACGATATCAGTGGCCATTGGAGGATATCAGTGCCCATTGGACGATATCAAGTGGCCATTGGAAGATATCAGTGCCCATTGGACGATATCAGTGCCCATTGGACGATATCAAGTGGCCATTGGAAGATATCGGTGCACACTGGACGATATCAGTGCCCATTGGACGATATCAAGTGGCCATTGGAAGATATCGGTGCACACTGGACGATATCAGTGGCCAGTGGACGATATCAAGTGGCCATTGGAAGATATCAGTGCCCATTGGACGATATCAGTGCCCATTGGAAGATATCAGTGCCCATTGGACGATATCAGTGCACATTGTACGATATCAGTGGCCATTGGAAGATATCGGTGCACACTGGACTATATCAGTGGCCATTGGACGATATCAAGTGGCCATTGGAAGATATCGGTGCACACTGGACTATATCAGTGGCCATTGGACGATATCAGTGGCCATTGGACGATATCAGTGGCCATTGGACGAAATCAGTGCACATCGGACGATATCAGTGGCCATCGGATGATATCAGTGGCCATCGGACGATATCAGTAGCCATCGGACGATATCAGTAGCCATCGGACGATATCAGTGGCCATTGGACGAAATCAGTGCACATCGGACGATATCAGTGGCCATCGGATGATATCAGTGGCCATTGGACGAAATCAGTGCACATCGGACGATATCAGTGGCCATCGGATGATATCAGTAGCCATCGGACGATATCAGTAGCCATCGGACGATATCAGTAGCCATCGGACGATATCAGTGGCCATCGGACGATATCAGTGCCCATTGGACGATATCAGTGGCCATTGGACGATATCAGTGCCCATTGGACGATATCAGTGGCCATTAGATGATATCAGTGCTCATTGGACGATATCAGTGGCCATCGGACGATATCAGTGGCCATCGGACGATATCAGTGGCCATCGGACGATATCAGTGGCCATCGGACGATATCAGTAGCCATCGGACGATATCAGTGGCCATCGGACGATATCAGTGCCCATTGGACAATATCAGTGGCCATTGGACGATATCAGTGCCCATTGGACGATATCAGTGGCCATTAGATGATATCAGTGCTCATTGGACGATATCAAGGTATATCCTCATAATCATAACCGGAAGAGCTGATCAGTGCAGGCGACCGGCGACTGTCTCAGAATGAACACGGTTACTGTTGTGAGGTGGGGCGCATGCTCATGCAGCGACCAGCAGCAAGGCACAGGTTTAATGTTTTGTAAATGTTAAATGTTTACGTTACGTTTTTGTTTATTGTTTGTTTATATTCATTTATTTCAAGTAGCCTAGTATGGAGTGGACTATTTTGTTTTTGTGGTGGACGGCGCTACACCTCGTGGAGACGCTGAATGAGTTGCCCAACCCTACGCACATTCGATACAGCAGAGACTTTCTCTTAAAATGGAGTAACTTTCAAGTCAATAACCCTCCCTCGGATTTAATCTTCCCTAACCTGGGCTGTTTCGCCGATAAATCGAGAGGAAAGGGGGAATTTATAGATGAGCCACCCCGCAAGACCAGGAAACGAGGTAAGCGAGGTGGCGTACTTCATAGACTGAGGAAACAATCTCTTTCCCGGTTCCCCCTGCCTTCTATCATTTTATCAAATGCCCAGTCACTTCGAAATAAAACTGAGGAGCTACAAGCCAATGTACGTTTCCAGCATGAATTCAGAGACGCGTGTTTACTGGCGATCACAGAGACATGGCTTTCAGAAAGTGATTTGAACTCGGAGCTGGTCATTGATGGTTTTGGGGCACCTGTCCGCCTGGACCGAGATGCGAGTGTTACTGGAAGGTCGCGGGGTGGAGGGGTTTGCCTATACGTGAATCAAAGATATTGTAAAAATGTCCTTGTTAGAGAAAGTTTATGCACTAAGGATGTTGAACTTCTGTCAGTGTCCCTGCGCCCCCCATACTTGCCCCGGGAGTTTCCCCAAATATTTGTGACAGTTGTGTATATTCATCCAAGAGCAAATGCGGATAAAGCCGCGGAGTCGATATTGCAAGTAACACAAAAACTGCAAGGAATATCGCCCGAAGCACCTGTCTTCGTTCTTGGTGATTTTAACCATTGTTCGCTGAAGAAATGTCTGAGAGACTTTCACCAATATGTTACGTGCCCGACCAGACAAAAGAAGTCACTGGACTTGTGTTACGGTTCTATCAAGGACGCATATAAAGCTCTCCCGCTCCCTCCGCTGGGCGGGGCCGATCATAACTGTGTCCAGCTCATCCCGTCATATCACACGGCCCTAAGGAGGGGAAAAACTCTCATTAAACACGTTAAGAACTGGACTGAGGAAGCAATCCTGAGTTTACAGGGTTGTTTTGATTGCACCGACTGGGGCATGTTTAAGGACTCCTGTACCAACATAAATGATCTTACAGATGTTGTTAGTTGTTATGCTTCCTATTGTGTTGATAATGTAATCCCTGATAAAATTGTACAGGTATATCCAAACAATAAGCCATGGGTAAGGAAATCACTAAAGCTGTTACTAAACAAAAAGAGGCAGGCATTTAGGGAAGGAAACTTTTTAAAATTAAATGAATTGAAAAAGGAAATTAGAAGTGAAATAAGGAGGGCAAAGCAGGGTTACAAAGAAAAAATAGAGAAAGACTTTGGTGGTAGGAATTTACGTTCAGCCTGGGATGGTATGAGAACTGTTATCGGAACCAGGAGAGAAAAGAATGTCAAGGTTGTGTTAGAAGGGTTTAGTTGTGACAGTTTGCTTGCAACAGAGCTAAACAAATTTTATTTGAGGTTTGATACCAATAATTTTAGTAATGTTATTTTAGAACAGAAATCACATTTATCTGGAAATGGTGTTGTCCCCTTTTTTGACGAACAAGCTGTGGTCACTATGTTTAAGCACTCTAGGTCAGGAAAAAGCCCTGGGCCTGACAATATAAGTAGTCGCCTGCTCATCTCTTGTGCAGAGCAGTTAGGTCCAATTTTTCATTATATTTTCCAGATGTCCCTAGAGCAACAGAGAGTGCCGAACATATGGAAACAGTCAACAGTTATTCCAGTGGCCAAACTAAATCATCCAAAACTATTAAATGACTTTAGGCCAGTAGCTCTGACCTCCTTAGTCATGAAGTGTTTTGAAAAACTGGTTAAAAAAGTCATACTTACAAAAACAGAGAATCTCTTAGATCCACTACAGTTCGCTTATAGGGCTAAGCGAGGGGTAGATGATGCCACCACTACCTTGTTAAACTTATTATTCAAACATCTTGAAGGTAGTAAAACACACGCAAGGATTTTATTTGTTGATTTTTCATCGGCTTTTAATACAATACAACCACATATTTTAGTTGATAAGCTCTTAAAGAATTTTGATCTCGATTTTAATATTGTAGGATGGATTCTTGATTTTTTAACCGACAGAACTCAGAGAGTGAGGGTAAATGGTTGCTTGTCTGAGGAGATGTCATCATCCACTGGGTCTCCTCAGGGGTGTGTCCTCTCACCTCTCCTTTATATTCTTTATTCTGACGACTGCCGCAGTCAGCATGAAAATAGACATATTTTAAAATTTGCCGATGACTCTGCTATTGTTAGTCTCCTCTCTAATGAGGAAAGTGACCATGGTCCTGTTGTGGATGATTTTGCACTTTGGTGTGATAGGGCATTCCTTCAACTAAATGTTGAAAAGACAAAGGATATGCTGATTGATTTTAGGCGAAAGTCATCAACTCCACAGACCACTATTATAAATGGGAAGATGGTGGAATTCGTAGAAACATACAAGTATCTAGGCAGTTTGATCGACAATAAGTTAACTTTTATCTCTAACACTGAAATGCTTTGCAAAAGAGGCCAACAAAGACTTTTTTGTCTTCGCAAACTGTCAAAATTTCGTGTTGATAAGACTCTCATGACCCTTTTTTATAAATCATACATTGAGTCTGTTTTAACATTCTCATTAATTTGCTGGTATGGTAGTCTCACTGTCAAGGCCAAAACTGCCCTTTCCAATATAGTGAAGGTCAGTAGTAAAATTATAGGTGTCCAGCAGAGTAGCCTTTCTGTCCTGTATGATAGACAGGTAGTTAGGAAGGCCAACGCAGTTATCTCTGATAGCTCCCACCCCCTTCATTCTGAGTTCCAGATATTGCCTTCCGGGTTTCGGTACCGTTTACCTCCAGTGAAGAATAACAGATATAAGCATTCATTCGTCCCGAGAGCCATCTTGTTTATGAATTCAGCCCGGAGGAGTAGACAGACTATAACTATTAAATAGTGATGGGGTTATTATTATTATTATTATAATATGTATAGTATTGCTTGTTTTTGATGATGTTGTTGCTGAAATGGGGTTGGTTATGAAATTGTTTATGAAAATGTCAGATTTTACTTTAACAAGGGCCAGTTACATAAATTATTTCTTATGTGTTTTTGTCTTGTATTTGTGCATCTGTAAACTGTTCTGTGTTTATCTTGCTGCAAAACCAATTGCCCTATGGGGACAAATAAAGTATAAAGTCTAAAGTCTAAGTCTAAAGTCTAAAGTCAAGTGGCCATTGGACGATATCAGTGCACATTGGACGATATCAGTGGCCATTGGACGATATCAGTGCACATTGGACGATATCAGTGCACATTGGACGATATCAGTGGCCATTGGACGATATCAAGTGGCCATTGGACGATATCAGTGGCCATTGGACGATATCAGTGCCCATTGGACGATATCAGTGCACATTGGACGATATCAGTGGCCATTGGACGATATCAGTGGCCATTGGACAATATCAGTGCTCATTGGAAGATATCAGTGCCCATTGGACGATATCAGTGCACATTGTACGATATCAGTGGCCATTGGAAGATATCAAGTGGCCATTGGAAGATATCAGTGCCCATTGGACGATATCAGTGGCCATTGGACGAAATCAGTGCACATCGGACGATATCAGTGGCCATCGGACGATATCAGTGGCCATCGGACAATATCAGTGGCCATCGGACGATATCAGTAGCCATCGGACGATATCAGTGGCCATTGGACGATATCAGTGCCCATTGGACGATATCAGTGGCCATTGGAAGATATCAGTGCCCATTGGACGATATCAGTGCCCATTGTACGATATCAGTGGCCATTGGACGATATCAGTGGCCATTGGACGATATCAGTGGCCATTGGAAGATATCAGTGCCCATTGGACGATATCAGTGCCCATTGTACGATATCAGTGCACATTGGACTATATCAGTGGCCATCGGACAATATCAGTGGCCATCGGACGATATCAATAGCCATCGGACGATATCAGTGGCCATTGGACGATATCAGTGCCCATTGGACGATATCAGTGGCCATTGGAAGATATCAGTAACCATTGGACGATATCAGTGCCCATTGGACGATATCAGTGCCCATTGTACGATATCAGTGGCCATTGGACGATATCAGTGGCCATTGGACGATATCAGTGGCCATTGGAAGATATCAGTGCCCATTGGACGATATCAGTGCCCATTGTACGATATCAGTGCCCATTGGACGATATCAGTGCCCATTGGACGATATCAGTGCACATTGGACGATATCAGTGGCCATTGGAAGATATCAGTGCCCATTGGACGATATCAGTGCCCATTGTACGATATCAGTGGCCATTGGACGATATCAGTGGCCATTGGACGATATCAGTGGCCATTGGAAGATATCAGTGCCCATTGGACGATATCAGTGCCCATTGTACGATATCAGTGCACATTGGACTATATCAGTGGCCATCGGACAATATCAGTGGCCATCGGACGATATCAATAGCCATCGGACGATATCAGTGGCCATTGGACGATATCAGTGCCCATTGGACGATATCAGTGGCCATTGGAAGATATCAGTAACCATTGGACGATATCAGTGCCCATTGGACGATATCAGTGCCCATTGTACGATATCAGTGGCCATTGGACGATATCAGTGGCCATTGGACGATATCAGTGGCCATTGGAAGATATCAGTGCCCATTGGACGATATCAGTGCCCATTGTACGATATCAGTGCCCATCGGACGATATCAGTGCCCATTGGACGATATCAGTGCCCATTGGACGATATCAGTGCCCATTGGACGATATCAGTGCCCATTGGACGATATCAGTGCCCATTGGACGATATCAGTGCCCATTGGACGATATCAGTGCCCATTGGACGATATCAGTGCCCAATTGGACGATATCAGTGGCCATCGGAAGATATCAGTGGCCATCGGACGATATCAGTGGCCATTGGACGATATCAGTGCCCATTGGACGATATCAGTGCCCATTGGACGATATCAGTGCCCATTGGACGATATCAGTGCCCATTGGACGATATCAGTGCCCATTGGACGATATCAGTGCCCATTGGACGATATCAGTGCCCATTGGACGATATCAGTGCCCATTGGACGATATCAGTGCCCAATTGGACGATATCAGTGGCCATCGGAAGATATCAGTGGCCATCGGACGATATCAGTGGCCATTGGACGATATCAGTGCCCATTGGACGATATCAGTGGCCATTGGACGATATCAGTGGTGTTGGAGCATCTCATAATCATGAAAGAAAATTCCATTACCAACAACTTCATTGTATAAAATACACTTTAATCTAGACAATCTGCATCTCATACATCTCCATGTAATACTATTTCAGTAGGATACAAAATATTATAATATATACTTAACCTATATTATATCATTTTCATGGCATTTCAGCAATAATGTGTTATATTACAGCAAATCAACCCCTAAACTACATAAAGTAAAACATCCAAAACATTACATTCATGATAATATCAATTACACAAAAAAAAAACCAATACAATAATGATAAAAACTTGATAATTCTAAATAAGTTTTATTTTCTTTATTTAAATTGCTTTTGATTTTGGATGAGGACATGTTTTCCTGAGAAAGCCAGAATAAGGTTAGCACCAAGAGCTTTTCATCTGAGCTTCCTCATTGGTCTGTCACCGCTCGTCAAAGTCAAAATATTAGAGATGACCAATCAGATAAAAGTAGGCGGGCATCCAGCAGCGCGACAAGTCAGTCAACGGTCATAAAGTGCGAGATAAGTTGTAAGTAGCTTAACAAAACATTTAATATTTGATAGCTGTTTTAGGATAGACATATATAATCAGGCAAACTAATAAACTTTTGTCTAATTGCGCCATTTTGAAAACAGTCCTGTTACTGTTATTACCTACGTGATTCGATCAACTGCATGTGAGGGACAAAAACAATAACGAAGCCGTTCTCATCAGATTTATAATGAATGCGTACATAGTACATATTGTGAATGAATTTAATAAACTTAGTTACCTAGCTTTCCTGGTAGCCTTCAGTAATTTACATTGTTTAAGAAAATTATTTATAAAACATATAAATATTAGTTAACCCTTTGTTTACCTTCATCACTCACATAGACGACAATGAGAAGACTGTCAATCAAAGTAACGTTAGACTAAGGAAAAAAAGAAAGAGTAATGGAAAAGAGGAGAGTGCAGGTATTGACAAATAATCTAGGGGAGAGTGGGGTAACATGAGCCCTTTATCTTAGCTACTATACACTTTTATTGACCGTATATTTTGGAAACCCATTTAAATGGGTGTAAATTTGGAAGGCACCCATTTACTTTAAAAACTGTTTTTGGCTTGTTAAAGTAAAATTTGAGCATATTAGATGTAATGGGTGTTGTCAAAGCAAATTTGTCCTGGTCAAAACACATTTATGATCCATATTGGTGATTTAGCAATGTATAAAATAGATCGTTTTATCCAAAATGGCGGCTATGGGGCAAAGTGAGCCAAATGATGTGGGGTAAATTGAGCCAGTGTTTTATAGTAACTTACCCCACCTTGGCACTGTAGTTAAGTTAAATATAAACTTGTATAATTTAAATGTAATGTTAAATGGTTTAGTTTCATTTTCTTAAATTTTTTAATTTTTTAAATATTTCTTTTAGTTTATTTGACAGAAACAGTGTAAGTACACCAAATCCTTCTCTGATAAGAACCAGAAGATGCTATATCATTCAGTAGTCCCTAATGGCCTAATATGTTCAACACCGCAGAAAAACTCCAATGCCAAGAACCATCTGACTAAAACACTTATTCGTTTTAATGACATTTATTCATTCAAATTCAGCTTTTATCGTATTTAATATGACTCAACTTTGTTTAGTCTGTTACAACTTTGGAAGGTTACAACTTTGGTGTTCAACGTAATGTTTCAAAAATTCAAACCATTAAAGAAATTGAAATTTCAACTTCATTTGGTTGGTTTTATGTTGTTTACGAAAAGAAATACCGGTAATGACTATTAGTAAAAATGTGATTATTTGAGGTAAATTATCTTTACAATCTCAACTTGGTTTGACTCATATTCAGGTAGACGGTCCGTTAACAGCCGGATGGTTCAACTTACCCACTGACTCGGGTCAGCTTACCCCTAACCTGGGGTAAGTTGAGCCACAAGAACACTTTTTGTAAAAGAAGCCATATTTTTATAACCCTTTGTCATAGATGTATTCTGATATTTTAAAATGAGAGCAAACATCCTAAAACGACTTTAGATCCTCTCATTGCTTTATCTTATCTTGAGGACCACATACGGTTTTTAAAATTGGCTCATCTTACCCCACTCGCCCCCTACTGACGAATTGTTATTCAAATTTTTTGGCCTCTTGAATGCCTTGTATGTAGATTAAAGAAATCCACATTTTATCAGGAGAGCCGAACGCCCCTAAATAGCTCAGATGTCGGATCTCTGTGATTATAAAACCCTAATTGTAAACAATATTTACATTTTTAAATTTAATTTCTCACATACTGCTTTGTATGGAGATGCTGGGATCATTATTGACCCTCTCGCTGTGGATTTTAGAGATGCAGTTCCTTATATTTTCCCTTTCAGAGTCCATATGAGTCAGGCCAAGACTGTTCCCGGCGGCTTTGCTCTCGGATTGGCTGGCTGCTTCTCTTGGGTGGGGCACGATCACTATTTCGACACGCTCATTGGCTGATTTTCCTGCTGGCGCAGCTAAGGACGGCTCTGATTGGTTGCCACTGGAGCGGCGGTTTAGCGCATGTTGTGTACAGGAGAACGAGCGCTGGCGGGGAGCTGGTTGTGGAGACAGGAAGTGAGGCGTTGCTGCCCGAGCAACATCCTGTGTCATCTCCCTCTCTTCATCCTCTGCCTCTGATGTCACTTCCTGGAGAGTGCTGATAGGCCGAGATGGGCGGCCAAGAATCCTGGGGGTGACCAATGCCGTTGCTGATTGGTTGGGGGTTGGACGCCAGTTCTGAGGGGAGGAGCATTGCGCCACGCCCATCTGCCAATCACTGTAGAGAACGAAACATGAGCGAACACGCAAACATGGCAGGCACGGGAACATTCAACATGACATCATGACTTTGCGTAAACATACACGGCACTTTCTAAAGCCAAGTGGCGTATCCGCGTGTGTGTCAACGGCGAAACAAACCATTTTGTGTGTGTGTGTGTGTGTGTGTGTCCACAATGTAAATGGATTTATACTAAATTATGTTTTTTTGAAAATGTAAAAATGCAGAATGTTTCCTGTGATGGGTAGGTGCAGGGGCAGTGTGTGTGTGTGTGTGTGTGTGCGCAATGGGTAGGTTTAGGGGTAGGGGCAGTGTGTGTGTGTGTGTGTGTGTGTGCGCGCGATGGGTAGGTTTAGGGGTAGGGGGCAGTGTGTGTGTATGTGTGTGTGAGATGGGTAGGTGCAGGGGCAGTGTGTGTGTGTGTGTGTGTGTGTGTGTGTGTGTGTGTCTGTGTGTGTGTGTGTGTGTGTGTGTGTGTGTGTGTGTGTGTGAGTGATGGGTAGGTTTAGGGGCAGGGGAAGTGTGTGTGTGTGTGTGTGTGTGTGTGTGTGTGTGTGTGTGCGCGTGTGCGTGCGTGATAGGTAGGTTTAGGGGCAGTGTGTGTGTGTGTGTGTGTGTGTGTGTTTGATGGGTGTGTGTGTGTGTGTGTGTGTGTGTGTGTGTGTGTGTGTGTGTGTGTGTGTGTGTGTGTGTGTGTGAGTGATGGGTAGGTTTAGGGGCAGGGGAAGTGTGTGTGTGTGTGTGTGTGTGTGTGTGCGCGTGTGTGTAACAGGAAAAAGAAAATTGTTATGAATTGTGCCAAAATGTTAGTTTGTTTTATAATAATTTCCATTAAGAGTATATTGAGTGCATCCAGGGATATGGGGACACCTACAGGTGACTAAGGTAAATTATAACGAGTCAGCCATTTTCTCCTCAGTCGCATTAAGCTGTTGAGGAGAACGCCCGGTAACGTTAGGTGTAAAATCTCTCTCCGGTCAGACAAATAAAATATAGTCAGAAATGATCTTTTAAGGTCAAAATTGTTCTTTAAAAAGTGTTTTGAGTTATAAGTGATATAGGATTGACTGATAATCTTTCTCTGTATTTTCTTGTTGCTTATTTTTACACTTGCATTTGTTTCTGCCAGTTGTGTGACCGGATGAGCTGTATATTACATCTTTGTGGTGTCATTTCATGTGTTTCAGTAAACACGAGTGAGCTCAGTTTATGTCTCCGTGTGGTCCTTCCCGGGAGGGTCGAAATACAAAGAGCGAACCAGAAAAGAGGGGTTACATGTGCGTGTGCGTGCGTGATAGGTAGGTTTAGGGGCAGTGTGTGTGTGTGATGGGTGTATGTGTGTGTGTGTGTGTGTGAGGGAGTGATGGGTAGGTTTAGGGGCAGGGGAAGTGTGTGTGTGTGTGTGTGTGTGTGTGTGTGTGTGTGTGCGTGCGTGATAGGTAGGTTCAGGGGTAGGGGCAGTGTGTGTGTGTGTGTGTGATGGGTAGGTTTAGGGGTAGGGGCTGTGTGTGTGTGTGTGATAGGTAGGTTTAGGGGCAGGGGCAGTGTGTGTGTGTGTGTGTGTGTGTGTGCACTCTTAGAAGAAAAGGTTCTATCGGCGCTACGTATTTGGAATCCTTTAACGGTTATATAAAGAAGTATAGTTGAGTATACTCCAAAGAACCTTTATGCTAAAAGGGTTCGATATAAAACACAGCAAAAAAATGCATTTCTCATTTTAAAAAAAAGCATTTCTTATCTTAGCAAAAAAATTCTTAATTTTGAGTAATTTTTCCCCAAAATAAGACATTTACTCTTGCTTGTCTAGTAAATACTTCTTGTTTTAAGAATGTTTAGATGTTTGGACTTGAAACAAGACAAAAATACAAAGTAAGAAAAGCATATTTTGCAGTGTACGCCATTTCATGAGCTCAGTCTGGAGCATAATGCGCGCGTGAGGAATTGTCGCAACTTACATCGGTGGAGGTGTTGACATCCCCCTGTGACCTATGACCCCTGAGAACGAGGCACTTCTTCCGGGCAGACACGGAGGCGACGCGACCCAAGGAGAAAAGCCGTAAGTGCGATCGTCCCACAGCAGCTCCGTGGAGGGATCCAGAGGGACCGCCCTCTGAACTCTGTGAGCCAATAGGAGCTCGAGGACCTGATGATGTAATCCCTCCCGAGCCACATCCAGAGGCCGCCGCCCTTTGCAGTCAGACAGATCTTGATTGGCCGAGTTAAGCAGCAGGAATCGTGCGGTGTCATAGCAACCGTGAAGAGCCGAGAGAAACAAAGCCGTTTCACCCTACAGACAAAAGATTATTTACATTTTTATTACATTATTATTAGTCCATCCATCCATCCATCTGTCATTCTTTCTATCGTTCTTGTGTGCTATTCTGACCATCCATCCAACCATCCACCCATCCATCCATCCATCCGTCCAACCACCCATTCAACCATCCATCCAACCAACCATCCATCCATCCATCCATCCATCCACCCACCCATCCACCCAACCACCCATCCATCCATCCATCCATCCATCCACCCAACCATCCATCCAACCATCTACCCAACCATCCATCCATCCACCCACCCAACCATCCATCCAACCATCTACCCACCCATCCATCCACCCAACCAACCATCCATCCATCCACCCAACCATCCATCCATCCAGCCATCTACCCAACCATCCATCCACCCACCCATCCAACCATCCACCCAACCATCCACCCAACCATCCACCCAACCATCCACCCACCCATCCAACCATCCATCCACCCAACCAACCATCCATCCACCCAACCATCCATCCATCCATGCATTCATCCATCCGCCCAACCATCCTTCCATCCAGCCACCCACCCATCCATCCAGCCATCCATCTTACCATCCATCCATCAACCCTCCATCCATCAATCATCCACCCACCCACCCATCAATCATCCACCCATCCATCCAACCAACCATCCACCCATCCATCCACTCACCCATTCATCCATCAAACCATCCACCCATCCATCAATCCATCAACCTTCAATACATCCAACATCCACCCATCCATCCATCCATCCAACTATCCATCCATCCATCAACCTTTCATCCATCCATCCATCCATCCAACCAACCTTCCATCCATCCAACCAACCATCCACCCATCCATCAACCTTCCATCCATCCAACCAACCATCCATCCATCAACCTTCCATCCAACCATCCATCCAACCAACCATTCATCCATCCATCCATCCATCCCACCATCCATCCATCCAACCAACCAACCATCCATCCATCCATCCAACCATCCATCCATCCAATAATCCATCCATCATTTATGGGATTGGCTAGGAAAAGATAGAACATACGAACATGAGCTTTTCTTTACCTTATGGTCCTGTAAGTCCACTGCAGCGCCGTAGCGAATGAGAGTCCGTGTCAAGGGGAGGTGATTTACTGAGCATGCCCAGTGGAGGGCAGATCTCCCTGGATGAAGAGTTGGAGAGAGAGAGAGAAAGAGAAGAGATGCGAGAAGGAATTGATCGATCAGTGAAAGGGTGATCAGGTTAAGGCATGTCGTGGCGCACAGAGGGGTCACAAAAGAGTGGACGAAACCAAAACATGACGTGAGGAATGTGTTATGGGAAAGAAAACAGGAAGCCATCGACCATGACCATAAAAGAGGGAAATGTATGAGAGAGAGAGAAACAAAGGCATGGAAGGTTAATACATTATTCCCACATTGACCGGGGCGCTACAGCACATTAACTCTGTTCTGAATCAGACGTGTTTATTAGGGGAGCTGGAGTGAGGCGAGGGAAGCGGCAGTGGGGAGTTCAGGACAGGACAGAGAAAGGGACAAAGAAAGGGCAAAATTACATTACTCCCCAACTGCAAAGGAAACAAACACTCTTCCTGAAGACCACATGCAACAGAAGAGAACATCAATGATGCTCGTACCCGTGTGGTCGGTGTTATTGACCGGGACTCCAGCTCTCAGCAGCTCCAGAACCACTCGGTCAAGCCCGCTTCTGACCGCACGGATCAGCACGACCGAGCCATCCGGACCACACCACTGCACCGGAGCGCTCTGAGAGACGACAGCAGATAATCAGCTCAGATTGGCCGTCCCCAAACTGTTCCCTCAAAGTTGGGGGCATGAAATTGTCCAAAATGTCTTGGTATGCTGAAGCATTAAGAGTTCCTTTTACTGGAACTAAGGGGCCATGCCCAACCCCTAAAAAACAACCCCACCCCATAATCCCCCCTCCACAAAACTTTACACTTGCACTTTGCACAATGATACAGCATGCAGAAATATATAATGCAGACTGATTGTTAAAATCAGGAAAATTAGCTCACACTTCTTGGTGGTCGTTGAGGTGCAGCAACAGCATTCCTTTCCCATCCTCTAGGGGGAGCTAAAGAAGAGATTACAGAGAAACATGATGAAGTACAGTGGCTGTGTCCCAATTCTCCGCCTATCTGTCCTGCGTAGTGTGAAAGGTTAGACTTTCCCCTTTTCATAGTACATTGAAAATGAAATGCATATATTGTTTAGATGATTTTCAAAGGTTGCGTTCGGGACGTAAACTTCAGTTGGAAAGATTGTTTACATGATTCTGTTTAGATTGAATCATCACTCAAAAAAATTGGCATTTTACTTTGGAATATTTTATTTTTTAATATTTATTTATTAATATTTTGAATCAGCTTTACATTTTATATTTTTAGTTTCTTTTTAGGTTAAGTTTTTGTAAAGTTTTAGCAATTTGTGTTTTGTTTTTTATTAAATATTGCTATTTAAATGGTGCGTTTCATTAATTAAAATTGCTATAATTAGATAGTTTAAACTTAACCTAAATTATAGCAATTTTAATTAATGAAAATGCATTTACATTTACATTTAATCATTTAGCAGACGCTTTTATCTAAAGCGACTTACAAAAAAGGGGAGAGTAATTGAAGCAACGAAACAGACAAGGCCAACAACCTGTAAGAGCTGTAAGAAATCTCAATTAATTAGCACAGTACACAATTTTTTTTTTTTTTTTTTTTTTTTTTAAATAGACATCTACAACAAAAACTCACGTACGCAAAATGCCGAACACTGGATTTTGATAGCTATGAAAATGCATCATTTAAATAGCAATATTTAATAAAAAACAAAACACAAATTGCTAAAACTTTACAAAAACATAATCTAAAGCGACTTAAATGTACTTAAATTAAAATACAAAAAATAAAGCTAAATAGAAATATTTAAATATTATATGAAAATGACAAAAAGCCAACTAAAATATACAAACCATACTAAAACAAACCAAAATGAAAATTGAAAATATAAACTTAAAAGCTAATAAAAAAAAGAAAAAATTATAATATATATATATATATAATAAATAAATGTATATGTATATAATTTATATCTATATGTTATATTATAATATATATATATATATATATATATATATATATATATATATATATATATATATATATATATATATATATATATATATATATATATATATATATATATATATATAAAATCTGTAATCTTTTGAATTTACAAATTTGTTTCCACTGACTTTTTTCCCCCATTTTAAAGTAAAAATAAATATGTTATCAGTATAAGTATGTGCGGTGGCTGCGGTCTGTTCCTCATTCTCACCCAGCATGCGGGGCTGTTGGAAGTGTTTTGGTTCTGGGGATCTGTGGTCACAGATCGTCTTGTTGATGTCCTCCATGGAGCTCTGGGTCACGTCGGTGTCACTTCCGATGTCTAGTTCCTTCCTCAAGGGCCTAAAATCAGCGAACAGTCCCTCCCATCAGCGCCATTTCCTCCCTCACTAACACAGTGAAAACTCTTCAAAGACACTCACCGCATGCGGATAGCATCCTCGCCGAGAGGCTCCTTACGTCTCTTTCCTGAT
The DNA here is from genome assembly GCF_024679245.1 of Pseudorasbora parva. Classification (NCBI taxonomy): domain Eukaryota; kingdom Metazoa; phylum Chordata; class Actinopteri; order Cypriniformes; family Gobionidae; genus Pseudorasbora; species Pseudorasbora parva. The sequence goes on from NC_090178.1 coordinate 2,745,780, forward strand.
TCCTTTCCTTTCTTGCTTTTTTTTGTCCCATTTCTGTCTTTATCTCTTCCTGATCTGCTTCTGTTCTCCTCAGAGCGGCGAATCCAAGCCTTGCTTTCGGTGACTGTGGACCTGTGCCGGATCCTCTCGCCTCCCTCTCGCCGCTTTCTTCTCCTCTTTAACCACAGGAACATCAGTGGCACAATCAGGACAAGAGCCACACCGAGGCCAGCCGCCACGCCGACCACGGGCCACATCCAGGCAGGAGAGGCTCCATGAACTGAAACATGAGGTTTAGCATGTAAACGATGCTCATAAACAAGACAAAACTTCTCTGAATCGTCCCCTATCCCCTATATAGTGCACTGTCTGATCGTCCCCTATCCCCTATATAGTGCACTGTCTGATCGTTCTCTATCCCCTATATAGTGAACTGTCTGATCGTTCCCTATCCCCTATATAGTGCACTGTCTGATAGTTCCCTATCCCCTATATAGTTCACTGTCTGATCGTTCCCTATCCCCTATATAGAGCGCTGTCTGATCGTTCCCTATCCCCTATATAGTGCACTGTCTGATCGTTCCCTATCCTCTATATAGTGCACTGTCTGATCATTCCCTATCTGTATAGTGCACTGTCTGATCGTCCCCTATCCCCTATATAGAGCGCTGTCTGATCGTCCCCTATCCCCTATATAGTGCACTGTCTGATCATTCCCTATCCCCTATATAGTGCACTGTCTGATCCCCTATATAATGCACTGTCTGATCGTTCCCTATCCCCTATATAGTGCACTGTCTGATCGTTCCCTATCCCCTATATAGTGCACTGTCTGATCGTTCCCTTATCCCCTATATAGTGCACTGTCTGATCATTCCCTATCCCCTATATAGTGAACTGTCTGATCGTTCCCTATCCCCTATATAGTGCACTGTCTGATCGTTCCCTATCCCCTATATAGTGCCCGGTCTGATCGTTCCCTATCCCCTATATAGTGCACTGTCTGATCATTCCCTATCCCCTATATAGTGAACTGTCTGATCGTTCCCTATCCCCTATATAGTGCACTGTCTGATCATTCCCTATCCCCTATATAGTGCACTGTCTGATCATTCCCTATCCCCTATATAGTGCACTGTCTGATCGTTCCCTATCCCCTATATAGTGCACTGTCTGATCGTTCCCTATCCCCTATATAGTGCACTGTCTGATCGTTCCCTATCCCCTATATAGTGCACTGTTTGATCGTTCCCTATCCCCTATATAGTGAACTGTCTGATCGTTCCCTATCCCCTATATAGTGCACTGTCTGATCGTTCCCTAGCCCCTATATAGTGCACTGTCTGATCATTCCCTATCCCCTATATAGTGAACTGTCTGATCGTTCCCTATCCCCTATATAGTGCACTGTCTGATCGTTCCCTATCCCCTATATAGTGAACTGTCTGATCGTTCCCTATCCCCTATATAGTGCACTGTCTGATCGTTCCCTATCCCCTATATAGTGCACTGTCTGATTGTTCCCTATCCCCTATATAGTGCACTGTCTGATCATTCCCTATCCCCTATATAGTGAACTGTCTGATCGTTCCCTATCCCCTATATAGTGCACTGTCTGATCGTTCCCTATCCCCTATATAGTGCACTGTCTGATCATTCCCTATCCCCTATATAGTGCACTGTCTGATCGTTCCCTATCCCCTATATAGTGCACTGTCTGATCATTCCCTATCCCCTATATAGAGCGCTGTCTGATCGTTCCCTATCCCCTATATAGTGCACTGTCTGATTGTTCCCTATTCCCTATATAGTGCACTGTCTGATCATTCCCTATCCCCTATATAGTGAACTGTCTGATCGTTCCCTATCCCCTATATAGTGCACTGTCTGATCATTCCCTATCCCCTATATAGTGCACTGTCTGATCGTTCCCTATCCCCTATATAGTGCACTGTCTGATCGTTCCCTATCCCCTATATAGTGCACTGTCTGATCATTCCCTATCCCCTATATAGTGCACTGTCTGATCGTTCCCTATCCCCTATATAGTGCACTGTCTGATCGTTCCCTATCCCCTGTATAGTGCACTGTCTGATCGTTCCCTATCCCCTATATAGTGCACTGTCTGATCATTCCCTATCCCCTATATAGTGCACTGTCTGATCGTTCCCTATCCCCTATATAGTGCACTGTCTGATCATTCCCTATCCCCTATATAGTGCACTGTCTGATCCCCTATATAGTGCACTGTCTGATCGTTCCCTATCCCCTATATAGTGCACTGTCTGATCGTTCCCTATCCCCTATATAGTGCACTGTCTGATCGTTCCCTTATCCCCTATATAGTGCACTGTCTGATCGTTCCCTATCCCCTATATAGTGCACTGTCTGATCATTCCCTATCCCCTATATAGTGCACTGTCTGATCGTTCCCTTATCCCCTATATAGTGCACTGTCTGATCGTTCCCTATCCCCTATATAGTGCACTGTCTGATCATTCCCTATCCCCTATATAGTGCACTGTCTGATCGTTCCCTATCCCCTATATAGTGCACTGTCTGATCATTCCCTATCCCCTATATAGTGCACTGTCTGATCCCCTATATAGTGCACTGTCTGATCGTTCCCTATCCCCTATATAGTGCACTGTCTGATCGTTCCCTTATCCCCTATATAGTGCACTGTCTGATCGTTCCCTATCCCCTATATAGTGCACTGTCTGATCGTTCCCTATCCCCTATATAGTGCACTGTCTGATCGTTCCCTATCCCCTATATAGTGCACTGTCTGATCGTTCCCTATCCCCTATATAGTGCACTGTCTGATCGTTCCCTATCCTCTATATAGTGCACTGTCTGATCATTCCCTATCTGTATAGTGCACTGTCTGATCGTCCCCTATCCCCTATATAGAGCGCTGTCTGATCGTCCCCTATCCCCTATATAGTGCACTGTCTGATCGTTCCCTATCCCCTATATAGTGCACTGTCTGATCGTTCCCTATCCCCTATATAGTGCACTGTCTGATCATTCCCTATCCTCTATATAGTGCACTGTCTGATCGTTCCCTATCCCCTTTATAGTGCACTGTCTGATCGTTCCCTATCCCCTATATAGTGCACTATGTGTCATGTAAAACAGTAAATGTGTGAACAAGTAAGCAATTTGAGCCCCATCTCCAGAAACTCATGTAGCGGGCGGGGCTTCAGATTCTAGTGAGCATTTGATTGGACAGAAAATCAGATGAGAAGCTGGAGTGCATAAGAATAGATTATACTAGGTCACATATTCATACTAAAAGCCAAAACACTTCTATTTTGATCTAATGGGGACTTTAAGTGTCTGAATATATGCTTATGTTTTGGCAAAGTATAATGAGAACATACTGTTGCGCTCCTCTTTTGGCAGTTGCACCTCCTCTCTGGCTCCTATTTCCTCGTCGACTCCATGCACACTGATCACAGCCGCCTGGATCTCTGGGATCATGGGAAAAGGGGCGTGGTTCAGTGCCAGGACGGTGCGCAGGAAGTGTGCGGCCTCGACGGCGTACGGGAAACAGGTGGAGGGAAGACGGGAGCAGGCTCGGTTATCCAGCTGGAGGAATAACACTGACCTTGAGTGAAAAAATACACAGGCAGTCAGCACAAATTTGGGAAACAGACCACTGATTATTGAAAGAAAACCCATGATAATCAGGTATTATACAATAATACACAAAAGAAAGTGCACTCAATTAGACACAATAGTAAATTCGAGAGCTCGAAGAGACAGGGTGGAAAATAGCTGTGCAAAACTACATTTTGGGGTGTATTTTGTTTGAATTATATAACGAGAAATTTTGGTGCCTATAACTTTGATTAAAGGACCACTCCATTGTTTTTAGAAATAGGGCTTATTCAACTTCTTTTCTATATTTAGATATGTGGGCAAATGCTTTTTTGTCTCAGTGCATGCATTGTTTTAGTTTGGCAGGGTCATCGCTAGCTTAGCTTAGCATAATGAATGTAATCCTATGTTGCCAGCTAGCATGTCCCGAGTAAAAGTTATCCAAGCATGTTTCGAAAATGCTAGAAAAATGCACAAAAAGCACACCTGATTCTTCTCATCAGAAGACCTGTTGGCCATTAGTCGGTACAGACGACAGAACGGCCGTCTCTTTTCTGCACAACGGAGGAAATCCTGGAGCTGTTTTGAACATTTTATGAGCTCTTCATGAGTTCTCAGCTGGTTAAAATAATGCCACATGTACACGCATAAAATGACCGCGTGTAATCCGGCACACAGCGTTGTTTTGAATGTTCGCTAAGCAGCTCCTACGTCATATAAGTGGACCAATCAGGTTGTGAGCGTCTCCCTGTGCCTTTGGTTCGGTAACTTTAGGTTTGCTGTTATAAATGCCAGTGTGAACGCTAAGCGGACCAGGACTATATGTTTTGTTTTTGTTTTTTGGTCCGGACAAAACGAACCAAACGAACCGAACTACAAGTGTGAACGCACCCTTAGACTAGGTGATTTCCTAGGCAGATATTGACTTGGGATATATTAGGGTAAAGCAAAGGCGAAGCGCTCAACACACTGCGATCGCTTAACAGCCGGAGGACGAGGATGAGAGCCGTGATATCTCTGCGCCCAATAGCAGTGCTTCTCCTGTGCTTGGCACTTCAGCCAATAAAAATACAGGAAACTACATTTGGCCATCTGACCAATCTAAGACCATTGTGTTTTTCAAGGGTTTGGGCTTCATAGAAGCAGGAAGCAAACGAGCCGTTCAAAGGACAGACAGCGGTGTGGAATAAAGGGAGAATAGAAGAAAAATACGGCTTTTAAAAAAAAAAGACGTATTAAGACCATAGACAGTAAAGGAAATGGACACAGCGACCCCATAGACTTCAACGGCGAAAAGTGAAGTCAATTAGGAGCAGTCCCTTCCTGATGGCTGAGCGAACTGCGCAGACTCATGCTGCCGTCACGTGCTATCGGAATTATCGTAAATACGAGCTTTCGAGGTAAAATTTACACATGAACGCCCTCTGATGTCGTGTTTACCACTGGGAAATTTGGAAATAATTTTGATACCCAAGTTCCAGAGATGGGCGTAGCATAACCGTTAAAAATGGCAGATGGGAGATGAATTTCTCCTGTGGCAGGTGTTTTATTCGGGGTTTTTTCCACAACAATTTCATTGTCTTGTCGTTAAAGTAGTACATATTTACATAAATTAATAATAATTTGAAGCATATTGTGTATTTTAAGCACATCAAAAATCGCATCTAGTTGAGCATCATTCCAGAATAGTGATCCAGAAAAGAAGCTATACAATAGCATCGTATATGGCTGACTATGTCTAAAACTATTGCCATTTTAGTCTTTAAGCAGCCTTTATTGTCTACATTATGCCTTTATTGTGAATGTGATTATAAACGATATGCTTTTGTGTTGTGCTGCTATGTTTGCCTTTGATTTTCTGGGACAGGGAAATGACTGAAATGGTGATGATAACATTTTCTAAAGACGCACAAAAGTATGAACCTGGCGTCCTCCATTCTTTCCGACAACAAAGCATCTGAAATCAACAAGCTCATAATCACGACTTCTGAAGTGGGAAGTAGGAAACTTCCGATAGCAAGTGAAGGCAGCATCAGACTGAGCTTGAGGACGTAGATGTGACGTGAGCCTCCTGTCTGACAGCTGTAGGTCTTCTAGTAGTTGTGGAAAGTGAAAGCTAAATCACGTTGTTTAAATATTTTCTCCCGTTGCTTTTGGCTCACTATGAGCTTCTCCCCATTCTTCCCCCTTGACTTTATCGGACTTTATGTCTCCACGTCCCCCCGACTGCCTTATAGACAGTAAAAGATTGCCTGCGAGCGTCTGCTCCTGTCTATACGGTAATTTCTCAACTGTGCGACAGAGTTGCGTTGGTTATGACGCAATAGTTTGCCTATTTTTACAAAAGCAGCTTCTACGGGGTGGTAGTATAAGATACAAGGTAACGGAGCCTTTTATACATTGTCGTGTTTCTTTAGAAATAAACAATGGACAAATGTAGTCTTTAAACGCCTCTGATGTAAAGTTATTCACTGTCAAAGTGACGTAAAAATGAATGGCAGTCAATGGGATGCTAACAGCAGGTGATGGCTTGGTTAGCAATGGGAGTGCCCTATGGCAGGTACGCTTTCCGAGTGCTAGATTACCCCCTTGATTACGACATGTTATACTGCGCCCCATTAATGCAACCAAGCCTAGAAAAAAACCACGGAACCACCCCTTTAACATGGATTATAAAACCATCAAATAAAAAACTGAAGTGTAGAACATGGCCTGTTGTGACAGCATCACTCACCCATTGCTGTCGTAGGACGGCGTTTGAGCGTACAGCTTGGCCAGCTGCTGAGAGTTCAGTGTCAGGAGGTCATCACTGGGCTGGAGAGGAGCCATTCCTCTGAGTTTGACGCTGGTCTGGAGGACAGTGCTTAAGGCCCAAAGCAGAGAGCTGTTCTGGGTCTGACCCCTCTGGAATGGGACTCTAGTGTGGAGTATGAGGCTTCCTTTGGCCCAGACGGGATAATGCTTTTTGTGGCAGTCCGAGCCGTCCCATCCACAGGCCGCGGTGTTGCAGCCCTGGTCGCAGTAGCCATTATCATAATGATTTCGGCAGTATTGAATATGCCCTGAACTGAGAGAAACATGATACGCTCACATTTTACTTCAATCATATATGTAGTACATACACCAATCAGGCATAACATTATGATCAGGTGAAGTGAATAACACTGATGATCTCTTCATCTCCTGTTAGTGGGTGGGATATATTAGTCAGCAAGTGAACATTTTGTCCTCAGAGTTGATGTGTGTGAAGCAGGAGAAATGGGCAAGCGTAAGGATTTGAGCAAGTTTGACAAGGGCCAGATTGTGACGGCTAGACGACTGGGTCAGAGCATCTCCAAAACTGCAGCTCTTGTGGGCTTTTCCCGGTCTGCAGTGGTCAGTATCTATCAAAAGTGCTCCAAGGAAGGACCAGTGGAGAACCGGCCACAGGGTCATGGGCGGCCAAGGCTCATTGATGCACGTGGGGAGCGAAGGCTGGCCCGTGTGGTCCGATCAAACAGACGAGCTACTGGAGCTCAAACTGCTCCAGAAGTTAATGCTGGTTCTGATAGAAAGCTGTCAGAATACACAGAGCAGCTCAGTTTGTTGCGTATGGGGCGGCAGAGCCGCTGACCAATCAGGGTGCCCATGCTGACCCCTGACCCCGCTGAAAGCACCAACAGTGGCACGTGAGCATCACAACTGGACCACAGATGAAAGAATGTGGCCTGGTCTGAGGAATCACGTCTTCTTTTACATCACGTGGATGGCCGGGTGTGTGTGTGCGTGGCTTACCTGGGGAACACATGGCCCCAGGATGCACTATGGGAAGAAGGCGAGCCGGCAAAGGAGTGTGATGCTTTGGGCAATGTTCTGCTGGGAAACCTTGGGTCCTCCATCCATGTGGATGTTACTTTGACACGCTCCACCTACCTAAGCATTGCTGGGACCATGTTCAGCCTTTCATGGAAACGGTATTCTGGTGGCTGTGGCTCTTCCAGCAGGATAATGCTCCTGACACAAAGCACAAATGCTTCAGGAATGGTTTGAGGAGCACAACGACCAGTTTGAGGCGTTGAATTGTCCTTCAGATCTCAATCCAATCGAGCATCTGTGGGATGAGCTGAACAAACAACTCCGATCCATGGAGGACACACCTCGCAACTTACAGGGCTTAAAGGATCTGCTGCTAACATCTTGGTGCCTGATACCACAGCACAACTTCAGGGGGTCTTGTGGAGTCCATGCCTCGACGGGTTAGCAAAATGTTATGCCTGATTGGTGTACAATCAAATTGCATTTAAATTATTATTATTTAATAGTCCACTTCAGACATTCTACTGACTATTAGCAATTCCATGTCAACTAGCAGTCATTAGATTATAATTATTAGTAACTGTCTGCTGAAATACACTTTATTTTGATGCTCCTCAACAGACATACTTACTGACTATTAATAACTACATGTCAACTTATTCTACTAACCCTAACCTAGCAGTCTGCTTATACTCTGAGAGTTAGTTGACATGTTTTTTATACTTAAGGCATAACCCCATTAAAGTGATTTAATGCATTATAATTGTGTTAGAATGATATAGAATCTAAAAAAAAATAAAAAAAAAATACTGGGCTGTTTCATTACAAATATGGACCATTTAAAATTTAATTTAAAAAATGTAACCCAACGGTTGGGTTATTTGACCCAAATTTGAGTTGAAACAACCCAGAATTGTTTAGAAATCATACTTCATAGAGTTTTCCAGTTAGCTGGTTTGTTTTGTGTGATATTAGCACGTGTTTTGTTGGTTTCTTACATGCAGAGGCCTTTTTCTTTAAGGCAGTCGAATCCGTCTCTCAGACAGGCAGAGCTCGAGCATTCCTGATCACACACACCGTTCCCAAACTTGGCCTGGCACGCTTTTCCTGCCTCACAGCTGCTGTAGGGATCGCTAGAGGAGGCTTTTAGGAAGAGAATGAATAGTGGAACCATTTGAAAGAGTCTCTTCTGCGCACAAAGGCTGCATTTATATGATCAAAAATACAGTAAAACTGTGAAATATTCCTCAACTGTAAATCATCTGTTCTCTATGTGACTATATAGTAAAGTGTGATTTATTCTTATGATCAAAGCTGAATTTATCATCATTACTCCAGTCTTCAGTGTCACATGATCCTTCACTAATCATTCTCATATGAGGATCTGATGATCAACACACATTTATGATTATCAGTGTTGAAAACATGTCATATTTGCATGAAAACAAAGTTCTTCTGAAAGTTAGTGTGATCCCCAACAAGACGTTTAGATCATATAATGAAGTTGAAATGTTACATATAATTAGTTCTCAAGTCTGTTTTTGAGCTCTTAAAGGAAATTTGTGATCATACTGCCGGGGGGGGGGGGGGGGGGCAGATCTTTGAACTGAATACCAGGAGAAACAGGAAACTAGGGCCATGACACAAACAGGAAGTTGCCAGGCGCGATGAGCGGCAACAGGAAATGGGAGTGGATTACTGTAGCGAATAAAGAGGGACAATAGCTTTGACAGGTGTGTGTGTGTGTGTGTGTGTGTGTGTGTGAGTGGGCAGCAAGATATGATGACTGAACAATAGAATAGTTCTGTACAACTTTTAAATTGTATACATTTTATATTTGTACTGTAATGATATATATATATATATAATTGTTTTTTTTTTTAAATCAAATACACTCACCTAAAGGATTATTAGGAACACACACTAATACTGTGTTTGACCCCCTTTCGCCTTCAGAACTGCCTTAATTCCACGTGGCAACAAGGTGCTGAAAGCTGAAACCAATTTGAAATAATTGGAGCTTTGTGACATGGTGCATTATCCTGCTGGAAGTAGCCATCAGAGGATGGGTACATGGTGGTCATAAAGGGATGGACATGGTCAGAAACAATGCTCAGGTAGGCCTTGGCATTTAAACGATGCCCAATTGGCACTAAGGGGCCTAAAGTGTGCCAAGAAAACATCCCCCACACCATTACACCACCACCACCAGCCTGCACAGTGGTAACAAGGCATGATGGATCCATGCTCTCATTCTGTTTACGCCAAATTCTGACTCTACCATCTGAATGTCTCAGCAGAAATCGAGACTCATCAGACCAGGCAACATTTTTCCAGTCTTCAACTGTCCAATTTAGGTGAGCTCGTGCAAATTGTCGCCTCTTTTTCCTATTTGTAGTGGAGATGAGTGGTACCCGGTGGGGTCTTCTGGTGTTGTGCCCATCCGCCTCAAGGTTGTGTGTGTTGTGGCTTCACAAATGCTTTGCTGCATACCTCGGTTGTAACGAGTGGTTATTTCAGTCAAAGTTGCTCTTCTGTCAGCTTGAATCAGTCGGCCCATTCTCCTCTGACCTCGAGCATCAACAAGGCATTTTCTCCCACAGGACTGCCGCATACTGGATGCTCTTCCCTTTTCACACCATTCTTTGTAAACCCTAGAAATGGTTGTGTGTGAAAATCCCAGTAACAGCAGATTGTGAAATACTCAGACCGGCCCGTCTGGCACCAACAACCATGCCACGCTCAAAATTGCTTAAATCTCCTTTCTTTCCCATTCTGACATTCAGTTTGGAGTTCAGGAGATTGTCTTGACCAGAACCACACCCCAAAATGCACTGAAGAACCGCCATGTGATTGGTTGATTAGATAATTGCATTCATGAGAAATTGAACAGGTGTTCCTAATAATCCTTTAGGTGAGTGTATATATACAGCTCTAGAAAACAATAAGAGACCACTTAGAATTGAGAAATCAATGTTAAGTGGTCTCTTAATTTTTCCAGACCTGTATATATATTCACAAATGTAATTTCAGAAGTATTACAGATGAATCCTTTACTGTCTCTGCTGGAGTGGAACCCAATCCTCACTTCACAAGATTGTGTGTGTGTGTGCGTGTGTGTGTGTGTGTATGTGTGTAGTTTGACTCACCGTGAGAGAATCTGCCGAGAGCCCATGAGAGGAAGCCGAGTCTCAGTGTGAGGAGCATGGCAGAGCTCAGGACCGTCTCTTCTTCAGCCTAGGACAGGACCGCGCTCGGCTCCTCTGATCTGGGATGCCGTGTGTATCGGTGCGGTGCGAGTGTGTGAAGTGTGTGAACGCTCATGTCTACACCCACCCTGAGTTTGTCCCTAATTTTTGTTTCAGAAGCACAACGGATATCTGGACAACTTCCTGCCACTGTGTGGAGAAGAATAGGAGCGAGTGCGTATGTGTGTATTAGAGATTTTGTGTGTGTGTGTGTGTGTGTGTGTGTGTGTGTGTGTGTGTGTGTGTGAGAGAGAGAGAGAGAGAGAGAGAGAGAGAGAGAGAGAGAGAGAGAGAGAGAGAGAGAGAGAGAGAGAGAGAGAGAGAGAGTGTGTGTGTGTGTGTGTGTGTGTGTGTGTGTGTGTGTGTGTGTGTGTGTGTGTGTGTGTGTGTGTGTGTGTGTGTGTGAGAGAGAGAGAGACAGAGAGAGAGAAGGTGTGTGTGTGTGCACTGCAAAAAAAAATGCTTTTCTTACTTTTTTTCTTTTTTCTACGTATTTTTGTCTTGTTTCTATTCCAAACATCTAAAGATTCTTTAATCAAGAAGTATTTACTAGATAAGCAAAAGTAATTGTCTTGCTTTGGGGGGGAAATTATCAAAATTAAGAGTTTTTGCTTAAAATAAGCAAAATATTCTGCCAGTGAGGTAAGGAAAATAATCTTAAACCGTGTGTGTGTGTGTGTGTGTGTGTGTGTGTGTGTGTGTGTGTGTGAGAGAGAGAGAGAGAGAGAGAGAGAGAGAGTGTGTGTGTGAGAGATAAATAGATAGATAGTGTATTAGAGAGAGAGAGAGTGTGTGTGTGTGTGTGTGTGAGAGATAAATAGATAGATAGTGTATTAGAGAGAGAGAGAGTGTGTGTGTGTGTGTGTGTGAGAGAGAGAGAGAGTCAGTGAGTGAGTGAGTGTGTGTGTGTGTGTGTGTGTGTGTGTGTGTGTGTGTGTGTGTGTGTGTGTGTGTGTGTGTGTGAGAGAGCGAGCGAGCGTGTGTGTGTGTGTAACGGGTTAGGTTTAGGGGCAGTGTAGGGGAATAGAATGTAAAGTTTGTACAGTTTAAAATCCATTACGCCTATGGAAAGCCCCCACAATTCACAAACACTCTACGTCTCTGGTGTGTGTATGTGTGTGTGTCTGTGTGAGAGAGAGAAATAAAAAAGGTCATTAACGCAGGACTCAGAGTTTGACCTACTGGACTGTGTATGAGTTATTGTGGTGCATGAATTGTGTTGAAGGAAACTTAACAATTGAACAATACCCCCCCCCCCCCCCATCCCCCGCCCCCCACAAATACACACACACTTCCTTGTGTTCAAACTAGATTGTAATAAGTCATGTACATTTGCCTCTCAGATCTTTTTTTGGTGTCATGCAAAAAAAACAAGTTAAATTACAGTAATATATGAACAAACATCATAGCAAGTATCATTAATATATAATATACAATATTTGATCTGCAAAAATATTTAAATCAATAAATGGAAACAGAAATATTTTCTCTTGGTCTCATCATCACACACTCCATCCCAGTAGCTGGCGGAATATGGACCATGAGCCTGCCAGCCGCCATTAAACAGAAGAAGAAGAAGAGAGAACAGACCGCAGGAGTTTCGAGACGCGTCTTAAGACGTGACGCGAGAGCGCTCGACACACAAACATCTAAAAGGCGCAATTTCAGCGCTTACAACCGCAACACGCAAGAAATGAGTCGTGTGTGTGTCTCTTTTTAGAGACGTGCATCATTATTTATATTTATAAGACAAGCCCGTAGTGATTGGCCAGCCTGCATATCAACGTTTGACTGTGAGCCAATGAGGTAGGACTGTGTGACCAACGTAACGGTGCGTAATTAATATTCATGAGTGTAGCCCATTTGGGGGTTTCCTTGCAGTTGCACTTCTTACTTTCGCTTTCAGATTCGGACCTTTTATGGAGGTTCGTGCAAAGCATTCGCATCGCTGTTGTTTAGTTACTCATTTAAAACTATAAAATATTAAATAAATGTGACGGCGACACTAAATATCATCGATAACATTTGAAAGAGTTTCTGCTGTATCCACTGACAAGGTACGTATGTTTCCTTCGTTTTTTTCAATGACATATTGTTGTCTGAATGCGCTTCTGCAAAATCTTTAAACATAATCAATGTTAAAGTAATTCTCTACTAACTAAAACGAATTGCTTAGTTATTAAAAGCACTAATAAATAAGCACATTTCATTAAAATACAAATTCATTTTAGACTGAAAGTGAAAGTGATTTATCTGAAATCACAATAAACAAAATACCTTTTTTTTTTACTTTAAACTTTCCCCATGGAAACCACCCCTTTTAAAACCAGACCTGACTGGTTTAAAATGGTCTTCCAGTCTGGCCAAGCTGGTTTAAGATGGTCTCAGTTTGTTTAAGCGAGTCTTGGCTGATTTAAGATGGTCTTCCAGTCTGGCTAAGATGGTCTTAGTGGGTTAAAGATAGTCTTAGCTGGTTTAAGATGGTCTTCCAGTCTGGTTTAAGATGGTCTCAGTTTGTTTAAGCGAGTCTTGGCTGATTTAAGATGGTCTTCCAGTCTGGCTAAGATGGTCTTAGTGGGTTTAAGACCGTTTTAGCTGATTTAAACTGGTCTTCCAGTCTGGCCAAGATGGTCGTAGTGGGTTTAAGATAGTCTTAGATGATTTAAACTAGTCTTCCAGTCTGGCTAAAATGGTCTTAGTGGGTTAAAGATAGTCTTAGCTGGTTTAAGATGGTCTTCCAGTCTGGCCCAGATGGTCTTAGTGAGTTAAAGATAGTCTTAGATGATTTAAGCTGGTCTTCCAGTCTGGCCAAGATGGTCTTAGTGGGTTTAAGATAGTCTTAGATGATTTAAACTAGTCTTCCAGTCTGGCTAAAATGGTCTTAGTGGGTTAAAGATAGTCTTAGCTGGTTTAAGATGGTCTTCCAGTCTGGCCCAGATGGTCTTAGTGAGTTAAAGATAGTCTTAGATGATTTAAACTAGTCTTCCAGTCTGGCTAAGATGGTCTTAGTGGGTTTAAGATAGTCTTAGATGATTTAAGCTGGTCCTCCAGTCTGGCCCAGATGGTCTTAGTGAGTTAAAGATAGTCTTAGCTGATTTAAGCTGGTCTTCCAGTCTGGCTAAGATAGTCTTAGTGGGTTTAAGATAGTCTTAGATGATTTAAGATGGTCTTCCAGTCTGGCCAAGATAGTCTTAGCTGATTTAAGCTGGTCTTCCAGTCTGGCTAAGATAGTCTTAGTGGGTTTAAGATAGTCTTAGCTGGTTTAAGATGGTCTTCCAGTCTGGCTAAGATGGTCTTAGTGGGTTTAAGATAGTCTTAGATGATTTAAACTAGTCTTCCAGTCTGGCCCAGATGGTTTTAGTGGGTTTAAGATAGTCTTAGCTGATTTAAGCTGGTCCTCCAGGCTGGCCCAGATGGTCTTAGTGGGTTTAAGATAGTCTTAGCTGATTTAAGCTGGTCTTCCAGTCTGGCTAAGATAGTCTTAGTGGGTTTAAGATAGTCTTAGCTGATTTAAGCTGGTCTTCCAGTCTGGCCAAGATAGTTTTAGTGGGTTTAAGATAGTCTTAGCTGATTTAAGCTGGTCTTCCAGTCTGGCTAAGATGGTCTTAGTGGGTTTAAGATAGTCTTAGCTGGTTTAAGCTGGTCTTCCAGGCTGGCCAAGCTGAGTGGTAACATGCAGTGATGCCAGTAATGCGTTAGTGTAATCTGACGATTTTTTTCTAGTAACGAGTAATCTAACACATTACTATTTCCTAACCAGTCATCAGATTAAAGTAATTTATTTTAGTCATTTTACTCAGTAAAAAAATAAAAAAATATATTTTTGCTTTCTTCTTGCGTCTCGGGGAGTATTTTTTCAGGAAATATTTTTTAATTTCAACTTAAAATGTCTGGAGATACACTGTTGACGTTACTGTTAAAAATGCACTTCAATAAAGTGAGTGTTGGCAAAAACGGCTGTCATTTCAATGTTGAGGTGGCAGGGGTGCTGTCGGAAACTGCTAAATGTAACTAATAAAGTAACTTGTAATCTTACTTAGTTACTTTTAAAATAAAGTAATCTGTAAAGTAACTAAGTTACTTTTTAAAGGAGATTACTTTTTCAAAGTAACTGTGGCAACACTGGTAACATGATAATGATATGTGATGATACCATAAACACATTAAATGCACACAGAACTCTGGTTGTTTGTCATTGCAAAAGTGTATTTGATTTGTGACTTCCTCCTAATGTTTGGCAGTGCTGGTGATGAAGGATAAGATGGCTGCTCCTCTGTTCGCCCTGTTGGCCTTGTGCCTGGATGTGTTTGCAGTGATGTTTTTTGGTGTGATCCAGCTTTCCCCATCCTTCCTCAATAATGGCTTCCTCATGCTATGGGTCGGCGGACTGGGCCGAACCAGTCTCCTCCTCTTCGTCTCCTTCGCCTATTCTGGCACCCCGGCGTGCATGAGAGGATTCGAGGGGGTCCAGACGGCTGTAGTTCATGGCCTTCTCTATCCGGTGTATATCTCCTTCCTCTGGGCTTGTGGCTGGTCGACTGTGGAGCTGGTGTGGGGTTGGCACACTTGGCAAGGGGTAAGATGTGCTTGCAAACATTTATCCCTCTGGTATTGTTCATTTAAAGGGATAGTTCGCTTTAAAATGAAAATTATGTCATCCTTTACTCACCCTCAAGTTGTTTCAAACCTGTATGAATTTCTTTCTTCAGCTGAACACAAGGGACATTGTTCATTTTTTGAAGAATGTCAATAACCGAACAGTTAACTGGAGCCATTGACTTCCATAGTAGGAAAAAAAAATACTATGGAAGTCAATGGCTCCAGTTAACTATTTGGAGTAAGAAAACAGATTCTTGTGCTGTTCTTTAGGTCTGTTATAATGAGTATACTGCAATATTACAACTCTATTTGGTATAGGAGTCAAAAACAAAGTTGTTTAATCAACTAAAATCTGTTCAAAGATTGTCGGTCAATCCCTTCAGAAGCTTTATGTGTCTACTTAACTTGCTAAGGTTGGCTAATAATATGATTTCTGATCCTAATCATGTCCTACACAATGAGTTTGATTTACTACCATCAAATCGGAGGAACAAAGTCCCAGATTTAACATAGTGAGGCTGAAACACTCTTTTATCTTTAAGCTGAATAAATCCCTTAAAGGGTTAGTTCACCCAAAAATGAAATTTAGACCCCTCCCCCTAATGTCGCTCCACACCCGTAAGACCTCCGTTCATCTTCACACACAGTTTAAGATATTTTATATTTAGTCCGAGAGCGTATGCAAGTGTATGCACACTATACTGTCCATGTCCAGAAAGGGAATAAAAACATCATCACAGTAGTCCATATGAGACATCAGTGGGTTAATTAGAGTCTCTTGAAGCATCCGAAATACATTTGGGTCCAAAAATAACAAAAACTACGACTTTATTCAGCATTGGCTTCTCTTCCGGGTTTGTGTTCAATCCTCAAATAAAGATTCAAACGGTTATGAATCAGTGAATCGATTAATGATTCGGATCGCCAATGTCAGGTGATTTCAGCAGTTTGGCACGTGATCCGAATCCTGAGTCAATACGCTGATTCAAGACCGTTTGAATTTTCTTATTATGCTATATATTTTATATATTTAGAAACCATATAACCATATAATGAGGAGGATGGTTTTAACAGTCTGTGTTTTTACCCTGTGGCTACTGTGATCTTACATTTAAATGAAACTGGCCTACAGTTAAAGGGGGGGTGAAACACCCAGTTTCAGTCAGTGTCATGTCAATCTTGAGTACCTATAGAGTAGCATTGCATCCTGCATATCTCCGAAAAGTCTTTATTTTTTTAATAATTATATAAGAAAGATGCGCTGTTCCGAGTCTTTCCGAAAAAAGCCGAGCGGGTGGGGGCGTGTCGTGTGAGCGGAGCTAAATAATGACGTGTGCAGCAGCGCGCTGTGTGTTGAGTCGAGTGCGTCGTGAAGCTGTGTCATCCCTAACAGCGGGAAAAAAACTTTATTCAAAATAAAAATATGGCTTTTAATCAGATACAGCCATACATCTATGATCCGGAATCAGACCCAGAGGCTGCAGTTGAACAGGAGCAGCAGCAAAAACGACTAGAGCAGGACGTCTCTATGTGGTACAAGTTATACACTAACTATATAATATGCTTAGCGGCTTGTGTTATTTACATATTTATACTTGAATTATATCGTCGTATTTTTGTCTTTGAAGGTGTACATGTGGGAAGTGCAGTTGTGCACGTGTGTGTGTGTTTACGCGTGGTTTGTGTAGACAGTAAGCGGACTAAAAAAAACACAGACATTTGAAGCAGTCTCACTCACCCTTCTAACGTTGGGACTGCTCCATCATTCAGCATTAGGCGATTGGGAAAAGCCGGCGTCGAGCTGGGCCTTGTTTATGAAACAGTCGGCACCGAAATGCAGCGAACAGATATAAACATTCGCGCAACTCAGTTGCTGATCCGGAAAAGCAAATTCCATCCACTGTTGCCTTACCGCGGGGTTTTGGGGAATCTGTGCAGGACTGTCTTGGTCTGGCAACCAAAAACGCACTTTTTTGGTGACATTGTTGTGTGCTATGTGTAATTGTCACCTGTCCAGCATCCTACAAGCCAGCGCTTTGATGGGCGTAGGCTGTTGCTTTCGCTCTCTCTCTCTCTCTCTCTCTCTCTCACGCGCTTCCGGTAGAATTGTCCGTAAGGCCCATACAAGGAAATTCCGCCCCCATTAACGTCAAAGGGGACGCATGATCGCAAAAAACTTGCCGAAACTTATGACTAACCGGAAGTAGTATTTTTGACAAAGAAATACTCCCATCAAACGTCCACCTTAACTTTTGAAACTTTGTCTATGTTTAGGATGGGATTCCAAGTCTTTAACAGTGTAAAAAGATCAGTATGCATGAAACAGCATTTCACCCCCCCCCTTTAAACTACAGTCTAAAGCACAGTTTAAAACAGCTTTAAAGCCTGGATCCCATGAATTAATGACAGCTTTTTTTCCTCATTAAAATTTTATGAACTTTTTAAAGGGCTTCTTCAGCGATTAGCATATGGCTTTGTATCAGTAGAAACCCTGAAGTATATTCGAATGATCGTGCTCCCCCCTCTCATATCCCCCTGAGACGAGAGATTTATGCATTTTATTTCTGGAAAAATTACTCCAGTGACGCAAATATCGTCAATTTGCGTCATCGGTAAAATGTTTGACCAGACGCTAAAGACTACAGCCAGCAGAGGGAGCCATTTCCGCATGTTTTTAACTCGCACATGGGGTGTGGGGTCGCACTCACAGCTCAGCTCGCAGCCTCAGGCATTCACGGAAACGGTGCGGCCGGCGGAGCAAAGTGAGTATTTTATCTTCTCAAGTTAATTCCTATGAAAGTTAATCTTCCAAAGGCCTGAACTGACTGAACACGTGCTGAGAACGGCAGCTGCGAGCGCGGACGCCTTTACCTCAGCTCTCGTCAGGAGAGCTCATTCAGCTCATCACGATGCGTGTAATCTGACTCCTGCTGCGTTTGTGCCGACACGTCCTCAGCGGTTAAATCATAATATATTGAACAGACACTTTCAGTTTTTAATTGTAGTGCCTGTTCTCTAACAGAACTGATTTTATGAAGATGAACGCGGTGGTGGGAAAGTAAAACTAATCCAGTAGCAGTGGCTTTGGGAGTGCTCTCACAGGGCAGTGAAGCATTCTGGGAATTGTAGTCTTTCATCCCCATGATACTAAAACACATTTTCTGTCTTTTCTCAGTCTAGAAAGCACCAAATTCAAAAATAATTTCACATTTCTACTACATTAATGACCCAGTTAAAATACAGATTCATCTTTACAGTGCTGAAGTACCCCTTTAATAGATCTAATGAGATTTAATTAAATTATATTTCAATGATAGCTTAATGAAAGATAGATATCAGTGTCTTACTTAAATTATGTGTTAACTCTTGAAAAATATGATTGTTTTTAAAGGGGTAGTTCAACCAAAAAATGTGATCTTTTTTTTATCCTGAAGTCATACCAAACCCAAATTAATTTATTTCTGTGTAACATAAAATAATTTGAGTCTGTTTTTTTGTTTGTTCATACAATATTCAAATGGCAGCCTAACCAAAATGGCTGGGTTTCCAACATTCTTCAAAACATCTTCTTTTGTGTTTCACAGAAGTCATGCAGGTTTGGAAGGACACGAGAGTGAGTAAATGATGACAGCATTTAAAAGCAGTAAATTTACTGCATCTTAGCTCAAAATCATCAGTGCTTTACTGTCAAGGGCATTTCTGTGTGACAAAAAAACAATATTAAGTTTATCTGCATTTGCAATTGTAATTGTCCTAGTTTTATTTATATACTCCAATTTAAGGCCCCAACTCCACCACAAACATTCACGGGGAACTCATGGGCCGGATGGGCTGGGTATGCCAGAGCCGAATTTGAGCCCCAGTATTAACATCTGATTATATTTCAGCTTCTGCAGGGGTATTTGGTGTTGGCTTTGTCTCTGTTGCTGTGGAAGCGCCATGTCTCCACTCTCTTTCCCAAAGCCAAAAAGCCGGAAACAAAGCAGAAGGGCAAGGCATCGCTGCAAAGGCTGCTGGGATACATGAAGCCTTTTAGTGGACGCTTTGCAGCCGTCTTCTTCTTTGTGGTTATATCTTCACTAGGTAAAAATGTGCTCATTTGTTTTTAATGACCCTAACCAAACCATCAAAATATGAGGAAAAAATATCGGAATATGAGGGATGAGCAAAACTCTGGTATTTATCTGACAAAATTGTTTGGCAAAATACAGATACAGGCTTTATTTTGCTATGCAAAAAATGCATTGACTACAACATAATCAGTTATTAATCTTTTATTGGCTCTTGTTTTTGCATGTGTTCATAATTTCTGGCCAAAAATTATGTCGCACAAATTGTCATGTTTCATTGCGATATTATCACAAATAAAACAAGCACAACTACACAATATGCCTATAAAATCTTTAAAACATTTGGAATTATATTTGAATAAAATGTGATCTTTTAGATGCCACAAATCCCCAAATATGATCATCCTTGTGCAAATAATGTAATATAAATTTCAATATTATTTGTAAATATTGAGCTGCTATTACTGTATTATTAGATGTGTATATCCATTATTTACATCATTACATTTTTATAATTTTTATTTTAATGTTTCTATTTTTGCACAATTTTAATTTAATACAAAATGTAACCCATTGCCTAGACAATAAGATAATGCCCTTTATCGTAATTAAACTTGTGTTATTAATGTGTCGGGCAATATGCCTGTTTTGGCTGTATGATCTGTAAATAATTACCTTGAAATCTAACCTACCGTGTAATTTTAAACTTACATAGTCAAATGAAAGAAAGTTGCATGTGATCTAATGTTACATTCAGTTTCACTTTGGTCAAGTTTGCTCTGATATAGTTGTTCAGCACACAAAACCATGCCAAGTTTGCAAACACAGTAAATACTAAACGTATTGAATCTCCTAAAGATGTTTTAAAGGTGTCATGAACTGGCTTTTTTTCTTTTTTTATACTGTTTGTCTGGGGTCATCTAATGACGTTTGTGTGGTTTTTACATTCAGAAACATCATAACTAATAAGTAATAGGCTATTTTCTACACTGGTTTTGAGGCTCTCTCCTGAACGCTGGGTTTTGATGGGCGTGTCACTGGAGACTTGGAAGTAAACGCCCACGGCTAGGATTGGATAAGATTTGCATATTATAATGAGCTTCAGCTCATTATAATAGTACGTTTTCAGTTCTGAAACTTACAGGATATTCTTATATTAACATGACATTTTATATATCAAAAGCTCAAGGGAAAGTTGACTTCTCAATTCATGACCCATTTAATTGCAGAATAATGTGGGTCAATGATGATAAAGCTTTTGGTCTGTAAGCAAATTAGACGATATATGAATATTTACATGCACATGTCCCACAGGTGAAATGGCGATTCCTCATTACACCGGTAAAATGACAGACTGGATCATGAACGAAGATGAACCTGAGGCCTTTAATCACGCTATCACTGTCATGACCCTGATGACCATCATGAGGTGAGACCAACAAGTCAATCTTGTGCTCTAATGTTCAAAATTTGGGTTTTTACACTGCAAAAATGCTTTTCTTACTTACAATTTTTGTCTTGTTTACGGTCCAACTATCTTAAAGTGATAGTTCATCTAAAAATGAGCGTGTGATGTTTATCTGCTAACCCCCAGGGCGTCCGAGATGTAGGTGTGTTTGTTTCTTCAGGAGAACACAAATGAAGATTTTTAACTCAGCCGTTGCTCGTATAATGCATGTCAATGGGGTGTGTTTCTATGAAAAAAACACACAGACATACGAATCCATATTAAACCCTGTGGCTCGTGGAGACACATTGCTGTCTTAAGACACGAAAATATCGGTTTCTGCGAGAAACACAGTTTGTTATTTTTTACCTCATATCAGGGTAGGTCAGAATCCCGGCGTGATCATATTATATATATATATATAGAAACCTCATTAGTGCCTGAATGAGGCATCTATGTAAATATATCTATGATCGCGCTGGTATTATGACCCTCTTCGACGGAAGTAATGGCGCTGGGAATACTAGATGAGATTCGTCTGATATGAGGTGAAAAATAACACAAATACGGTTGTGTTTCTCACAGAAACCGATCGTTTCACATCAGTGTGTCGCCACCAGCCACAGGGTTCAATATGGATTTGTATGTCTGTGTGTTTTTTACTCTCATAGAAACACACCCCATTGGCATGCATTATACGAGCCCTGGGGGTCAGCAGATAAACATCGCACTCATTTTTGGGTGAACTATCCCTTTAAATCAAGATGATTTTACTAGATAAGTAAAATATTTTTTCCAATGGGGTAAGAAAAATAATCTTGTTTATGTCCCAAACTAGATTTCAATCAGAAACATGATTATTTTTCTTACCCAATTGACAGATAATTTAGTTTGTTTTAAGCAAAAACTCAATTGATTTTGAAAAGAAAAAATATCTTGTCATTTTACTTATCTACTAAAAGCATCTTGATTTAAAAATGGATAGATATTTAGACTGTAAACAAGACACAAATACAAAGTAAGAAAAGCATTTTTGCAGTGCAGAGAGACTTTTACTTAGCAAGGACACATTAAACTGATCAAAAGGGATGACATTTATAATGTTACAAAATAAATGCTGTTCTTTCTATTCATCAAAGAATCCTAAAAGAAAGCAAAAAAAACACTGATAATAATTATAAATGTTGCTTGATCATAAATCCTCATCTGAGAATGATTAGTGAAGGATCATGTGACACTGAAGACTGGAGTAATGATGATAAATTCAGCTTTGATCACAGGAATAAATTACACTTTACTATATACAAACCCGATTCCAAAAAAGTTGTGACACTGTACAAATTGTGAATAAAAACAGAATGCAATGATGTGGACGTTTCAAATGTCAATATTTTATTTAGAATATAACATAGATGACATATCAAATGTTTAAACTGAGAAAATGTATAATTTTAAGGGAAAAATAAGTTGATTTTAAATTTCATGGCATCCACACATCTCAAATGGGTTGGGAGAAGGCCATGTTTCCCCCTGTGTGGCACCACTGTGTCTTCTTTTGATGACTGCTTTTGTCTTTCTTTTGTCTTCTTCTTCTTCTTCTGTCATCTGGGGACTGAGGAGACAAGTTGCTCAAGTTTAGGAATAGGAATGTTGTCCCATTCTTGTCTAATACAGGCTTCTAGCTGCTCAGCTGTCTTAGATCTTCTTTGTCGCATCTTCCTCTTTATGATGCGTCAAATGTTTTCTAATGGTGAAAGATCTGGAGTGCAGGCTGGCCATTTCAGTGCCCGGATCCTTCTTCTACGCAGCTATGATGTTGTAATTGATGCAGTATGTGGTCTGGCATTAGCCTGGTCTTACCAGACAGACTCTTATACATTTAATTTGTACATAGAGTCTGGCCACTCCATTGACAAGGGTATATTTCCGCGAAGGAGGGTACTCTGTTGAGGTTTAAAACTATTGGATCTGCCCTGAGCCACTCTGGATCTGCCATAACCAATCGCTAACGTTTGGTCGTGACGTATGTCATGCGCCCTTCGCCTGTTTCACAATTCACACAAATCCGACAACATAAATGTGCATTTGTTCATGGCACCTCAGTGATAAAATCATAGGATAAAACCTAAAACTCGTGCATTCGGATTGTGATTTATTCACGCCATGGTGTTTGTTCAGTTGAGTACCTACAATATCCCAAATGTTTCCAACTATTTGTAAATTGTGAGAAAATTGCTATTTTAACCAATGACCAGGATGTGTCAGCATGGCGTCTGAGGGAGTCGCCTGTCAATCGCGTCATATCTGCGCTACCCTCGGTTTCGGGTTTTATTTGGCAGGAGCGCTTTACTCTTAGCAGTGTGAACAAGTGAACGCACAGAGTAACGTCATAACATCATTTTCAACAAGCTTAAATGTATCTAATATGATAAACAGAGCTGCTTTACCTCATAATCATAACCGGAAGAGCGGAAATACTGCAGACACCCAGCAACTGTGTCCCGTCCCGTCATAATAAAAGTCCCGGTGTTCGCGAGGCGGTATTTGTTATTCAATCGCTCCA
Organism: Pseudorasbora parva; assembly: GCF_024679245.1. Lineage (NCBI taxonomy): Eukaryota > Metazoa > Chordata > Actinopteri > Cypriniformes > Gobionidae > Pseudorasbora > Pseudorasbora parva. The sequence continues at coordinate 2,769,087 of NC_090178.1, forward strand.
GCGGCCGTGCTCAGCTCCTCAACACTCGGTCCTGCTCTGCTTCACTACAGTAACGTTAATAACCAATCGCTCCAGCAGCCGTGCTCAGCTCCTCAACACTCGGTCCTGCTCTGCTTCACTACAGTAACGTTAATAACCAATCACTCCAGCGGCCGTGCTCAGCTCCTCAACACTCGGTCCTGCTCTGCTTCTCTACAGTAACGTTAATAACCAATCGCTCCAGCGGCCGTGCTCAGCTCCTCAACACTCGGTCCTGCTCTGCTTCACTACAGTAACGTTAATAACCAATCACTCCAGCGGCCGTGCTCAGCTCCTAAACACTCGCTCCTGCTCTGCTTCACTACAGTAACATTAATAACCAATCGCTCCAGCGGCCGTGCTCAGCTCCTCAACACTCGGTCCTGCTCTGCTTCACTACAGTAACGTTAATAACCAATCGCTCCAGCGGCCGTGCTCAGCTCCACAACACTCGGTCCTGCTCTGCTTCACTACAGTAACGTTAATAACCAATCACTCCAGCGGCCGTGCTCAGCTCCTAAACACTCGCTCCTGCTCTGCTTCACTACAGTAACGTTAATAACCAATCGCTCCAATGGCCGTGCTCAGCTCCTCAACACTCGGTCCTGCTCTGCTTTACACTACAGTAACGTTAATAACCAATCGCTCCCGCGGCCGTGCTCAGCTCCTCAACACTCGCTCCTGCTCTGCTTCACTACAGTAACGTTAATAACCAATCACTCCAGCGGCCGTGCTCAGCTCCACAACACTCGGTCCTGCTCTGCTTCACTACAGTAACGTTAATAACCAATCGCTCCAGCGGCCGTGCTCAGCTCCACAACACTCGGTCCTGCTCTGCTTCACTACAGTAACGTTAATAACCAATCACTCCAGCGGCCGTGCTCAGCTCCACAACACTCGGTCCTGCTCTGCTTCACTACAGTAACGTTAATAACCAATCGCTCCAGCGGCCGTGCTCAGCTCCACAACACTCGGTCCTGCTCTGCTTCACTACAGTAACGTTAATAACCAATCGCTCCAGCGGCTGTGCTCAGCTCCTCAACACTCGCTCCTGCTCTGCTTCACTACAGTAACGTTAATAACCAATCGCTCCAGCGGCCGTGCTCAGCTCCTCAACACTCGCTCCTGCTCTGCTTCACTACAGTAACGTTAATAACCAATCACTCCAGCGGCCGTGCTCAGCTCCACAACACTCGGTCCTGCTCTGCTTCACTACAGTAACGTTAATAACCAATCGCTCCAGCGGCCGTGCTCAGCCCCACAACACTCGCTCCTGCTCTGCTTCACTACAGTAACGTTAATAACCAATCGCTCCAGCGGCTGTGCTCAGCTCCTCAACACTCGCTCCTGCTCTGCTTTACTACAGTAACGTTAATAACCAATCGCTCCAGCGGCTGTGCTCAGCTCCTCAACACTCGCTCCTGCTCTGCTTTACTACAGTAACGTTAATAACCAATCGCTCCAGCGGCTGTGCTCAGCTCCTCAACACTCGCTCCTGCTCTGCTTCACACTACAGTAACGTTAATAACCAATCGCTCCAGCGGCCGTGCTCAGCTCCACAACACTCGGTCCTGCTCTGCTTCACTACAGTAACGTTAATAACCAATCGCTCCAGCGGCCGTGCTCAGCTCCTCAACACTCGGTCCTGCTCTGCTTCACTACAGTAACGTTAATAACCAATCGCTCCAGCAGCCGTGCTCAGCTCCTCAACACTCGGTCCTGCTCTGCTTCACTACAGTAACGTTAATAACCAATCGCTCCAGCAGCCGTGCTCAGCTCCTCAACACTCGGTCCTGCTCTGCTTCACTACAGTAACGTTAATAACCAATCGCTCCAGCGGCCGTGCTCAGCTCCTCAACACTCGCTCCTGCTCTGCTTCACTACAGTAACGTTAATAACCAATCGCTCCAGCAGCCGTGCTCAGCTCCACAACACTCGGTCCTGCTCTGCTTCACTACAGTAACGTTAATAACCGCATGCATGAACGTGATTTCTGTCCGAGTCCTATTTTCCACCAGCTGTGAGGTGAAGACCACATGCCCCAAGATACTGCGCTCAAACTTGGGGTCATCAAACTACGCCTTTGTTTAGAATAGGCGCCCTCCAGTGGACGGAAAGTTGCATAGTGCACCTTTAAGTGCTTTTATTTTAATTTGTTTGAGTGGTGATGAAATATGTTGCTCTTGTAAATACTTGCCAGCATTTTAAAGAAATACAAGTCTAGAAATGCGTCCAAATAACAGCAAAGCAACCGTACGGTGCTCTGCAGTGGTCAAAAATGATAATAAACAGTGAATTTAGAAGTGATATATTCTTGAAAACTCTGAGATGTGGATTTCGGACAGCTATTACATCAACACGACCTTGGTGTTGGTCAAAAGCAGTAGGTAACTCAGCCGGGGATTTTTACATGGGTGAGAGACGGATGGCAATAAAATAACTGACCAGTCCCTGTAACTTAAATGATGGCAATACCTTCCGACCCCACGAGAAACAGTTACCGTCCGAATAGGGCATCAGCAACTCCTTCATCACTAATGGAGCGAGCTGGAAAATCGAACTTTTCCCGAATTCCCCCTGTTAGGGACGAGGGCCACAACATCATGGCCACCAACAAACCCCAGCAAAGACTGTTATTGCTCCGGCTTTAACTTCTGGATATTCGACAGCGGTGCCACAACGGACTGAATGGTTTCGTTCGCATCTTTCTCCTCTCCGCCATGACTGAACTACAACTCAACCTAGCGCATGAAATCAACGTCATCGTTCTCAGCCACTCCCTCTGTTCGCTGATTGGAGAGGTAAAAATTTGTTCGGAGAGAACCTAAGAATACACCGCAGTCCCAGACGGAGTACTGAAGGAAAAGGAAAATTGAGCGGAAGTGCGTAGGAGGGCAGAGCCAGGCTAGTCTGGGATTGTCATCCACTTTTCAACATTTGATATGTTATCTATATTCTATTGTGAATAAAATATAAGTTTATGAGATTTGTAAATTATTGCATTCCTTTTTTATTCACAATGTTTACAGTGTCCCAACTTTTTTGGAATCAGGTTTGAATTTACATAGAGAACAGCTGATTTACACTGGAATATTTCTTCACTATTTTTACTGTATTTTTGATCAAATAAATGCAGCCTTGCGAGCAGAAGAGACTCAAACATTTACATTTACATTTTACATTTAATCATTTAGCAGACGCTTTTATCCAAAGCGACTTACAAAAAAGGGGAGAGTAATAGAAGCAACGGAACAGACAAGGCCAAAAACCTGTAAGAGCTGTAAGAAATCTCAATTAATTAGCACAATACACAATTTTTTTTTTTTTTTTTTTTTTTTTAAAAAGACAGACATCTACAACAAAAACTCACGTCCGCACAGTGCCGAACACTGGATTTAGATAGCTAAGATAGCTACAACCCATTAGGACTAAGGCTGTTGCCCCAGCTGTTGTCGTTAATGCAGATTCAGTGGCCCAATGGGTTGGTTTTGTATTCTAGCTAAACGCGCAGCAATAGCCATCTACAACAAAAACTCACGTACGCAATATACAGAACACTGGATTCTGATAGTTATGATTACTATGTAACATACCTGCCTGAAGGCGCAAATCCGGATGAGAGACGTAGATATGATCCCGGAGTGTACGCTTTTGGTCGTTGCTGTGGTGATCAGTAAGTGCTATTCTGTTTTGGTCAAGTGCAAATGGAAAAGATGTGTCTTAAGATGTTTTTTAAGAATGGCTACAGACTCGGCAGCACGAATTGAGATCGGCAGGTCATTCCACCAGGTAGGAACGGTCCAGGAAAATGTCCGTGAGAGCGATTTCATGCCTCTTTGGGATGGAACCACGAGGCGCCGCTCGTTCGCAGAACGCAAGCTTCTGGAGGGTGTGTAAGTCTGAGCAAGTGAATTTAGGTATATTGGTGCCGAGCCAGAGGTTGTTTTGTAGGCGATAACTAGTGCCTTGAATTTGATGCGAGCAGCCATTGGCAACCAGTGCAGTTTGATGAAGAGAGGCGTAACATGCGCTCTCTTCGGCTCATTAAAGACCACTCTCGCCGCTGCATTCTGGATCAGCTGCAAGGGTTTGATAGTGCATGCTGGAAGCCCAGCCAGAAGAGCATTACAATAATCCAGTCTGGAGAGAACAAGAGCTTGAACCAGGAGTTGTGCAGCCTGTTCTGATAGGAAGGGTCTAATCTTTCTAATGTTGTATAAAGCAAATCTGCAGGACCGGGCTGTTGCAGTAATGTGGTCAGTGAAGTTTAACTGGTCATCAATCACAACTCCAAGGTTTCTTGCTGTCCTTGATGGAGTTATGGTCGATGAACCAAGCTGAATGGAGAAATTTTGATGAAGTGCTGGGTTGGTTGAGAAAACAAGTAATTCTGTCTTTGCAAGATTGAGTTTAAGATGATGCTCTTTCATCCAGTCAGAAATGTCTGTCAGACAGGCAGCGATACGAACACTGACTGTAGGATCATCTGGTTGAAATGAGAAGTAGAGTTGAGTGTCATCAGCATAGCAGTGATAGGAGAAGCCGTGTTTCTGAATGACAGAACCTAATGATGACATGTAGATGGAGAAGAGAAGTGGTCCAAGGACTGAGCCCTGTGGAACCCCAGTAGCTAGATGATGTGACTTAGACACTACACCTCTCCATGACACCCTGTAGGACCTACCAGAGAGGTAAGACCTGAACCACTGGAGAGCAGATCCTGAGATCCCCGTCCTCTTAAGTGTTGACAGGAGGATCTGGTGGTTAACTGTGTCAAAAGCAGCAGACAGATCCAGCAGAATGAGCACTGAGGATTTGGAAGCTGCTTTTGCCAGTCTCAGTGCCTCAGTTACCGAGAGCAAGGCCGTCTCAGTCGAATGACCGCTTTTGAAGCCGGATTGGTTGTTGTCTAGGAGGTTGTCCCTTTCAAGAAACTTAGAGAGTTGATTGAACACAACTCGCTCAAGGGTCTTTGCAATGAAAGGCAGAAGGGATACCGGTCGGTAGTTTTCTAAAAGTGCTGGATTCAGAGAGGGCTTCTTAAGCAGTGGGGTTACCCGAGCCTGCTTAAATGCTGTGGGAAAGGTTCCCGTGTGAAGAGAAGTGTTGACAATGTGAGTGAGTGCAGGAGTGATTGAAGAAGAAATAGCCTGAAGGAGGTGAGTGGGAATAGGATCAAGTGGACAGGTAGTAGGGTGATTGGAAAGGATGAGTTTAGAAATTTCTGCCTCAGAGAGTGGAGAGAAGGATGGAAGCGTGTTCGTGTTAGTTGTTGAGATGTGCGTGTCAGTTAGTGATGAGGAGAACTGTTTGCTAATGAGAGCTGTTTTGTTGGTGAAAAATGATGCAAAGTCATCAGCTGTAAGAGTTGATGAAGGAGGGGGAGGAGGTGGACAAAGGAGAGAGGAGAATGTTTTAAAGAGTTGGCGAGAGTCAGAGCAATTGTTGATTTTGTTGTGGTAGTATGTTGTTTTAGCAGTGGAGACATTTGTAGAGAAAGAAGAGAGAAGAGACTGATAAAAGGCAAGGTCAGTATTGTTTTTAGATTTCTGCCATTTCCTCTCTGCCGCCCTGAGTCCAGAGCGATGTTCACGGAGAACTTCAGACAGCCAGGGGGCAGATGGGGTGGGGCGGGCTGGTCTGGATGAAAGGGGGCAAAAACTGTCTAAGGAGGATGTTAGAGTGGAGCAAAGAGTGTCAGGAGCACTGTTAGTGTCCAGTGCTGAGAACTGAGCAGGTGGAGGGAGTGAAGATGAAACCATAGTGGATAGGCGAGAGGGAGAGAGTGAGCGTAGATTACGCCGAAAGGTAATCTGTGTAGGAGTATGTTTTGTATCTGGAGTCAGTATGAGGTTAAGAGTGATGAGAAAGTGGTCTGAGGTGTGTAATGGAGTAACTAAAGTGTTGTCTGTGGAGCAGTTGCGTGTGTAGACCAGGTCTAATTGGTTACCTGATCTGTGAGTAGCCGTAGTAGATACTAACTTAAGGTCAAATGAAGTCAGTAGAGTGCTGAAGTCTGCAGCTAGGTGTTTATCAAGATGGATGTTGAAGTCGCCAAGCAGAATCAGTGGAGTGCCATCCTCAGGGAAGCTAGAAAGTACCACATCCAACTCCTCCACAAAGTTACCGAGGTGACCTGGAGGACGATAGACCACTACCACATGGATTTTAACAGGGTGAGTAATAGTGATTGAGTGCGATTCAAATGAATTGGCCGGTAGAGACGGTAATGGATCAAATTTCCAATCATTTGAGATAAGCAAACCAGTACCCCCACCCCTCCCAATAGGCCGAGGAGTGTGTGAAAAAGTATAATTGCTTGAGAGTGCTGCAGGAGTGGCAGCGTCCTCTGGTTTGATCCAGGTCTCGGTTAGGGCCATGAGGCTAAGCTGAGAATGAGTCCCAATAGATGAAATAAAGTCTGCTTTGTTTACAGCCGACTGGCAATTCCAGAGACCAATTGGAATAAAGAGTAAAGTAGCAGAGGATGTTAGGATATAGCGCAAATTATTAGGATTACGGCGTCTCGTGCGTACGGAGCGTGATTTACGAGTGCTAGTAGTTATAGTTGAGATTTGAAAGCACATGGTGAAAAGGCCAGATAGGAATTAGAGCCGAACACAAATAATGAAAAGGAAGATGATACTCAAGTGCCTTGCCGGGGTCCTTGCTCGCGAGGAGTTGCACAGGGAAGAGTTGAAGTCTTTACACTCGTCGGTCTTCACACAAGGAGGGCTTCACACTGCCGCTTCCGCTGCCGCGGACTATCACGCTATTTATACTCACTTGAGTATCGTTATTGAAAGCAGCTGGGAACGCCCCCAACAAACTCGCTTCCCAACGTGGCAATGACCAAACAAATGCTAACTCAACAAATGCTAACTCCCACACACACCCAGAGAATATACCAAAACTAATAATACACAGCTCAGCACTACACAGACACACTTATCCAACAACAAATGAACAAACAATCAAATGAGAAAAGTTACAAACACTTACAGAGTAGTTGTCTATCAGTCAATTGAATTGCTTCTCTCTAGCCAAAATGTTTCAAACACACAAGGCTTTTAATACCTCGCTGGCCACGCCCCCAACAAACTCCCTTCCAACGTGGCAATGACCAAACAAATGCTAACTCAACAAATGCTAACTCCCACACACACCCAGAGAATATACCAAAACTAATAATACACAGCTCAGCACTACACAGACACACTTATCCAACAACAAATGAACAAACAATCAAATGAGAAAAGTTACAAACACTTACAGAGTAGTTGTCTATCAGTCAATTGAATTGCTTCTCTCTAAAACATGTAAATGCATTTAAATCATCCCGTTTTCTGCAGCGCCGTGTGTGAGTTTGTGTGTGACCTCATCTACAACATCACCATGAGCCGAATACACACGTCCATCCAAGCGCTCGTCTTCCAGTCGGTGCTGAAACAGGATATTGCGTTCTTCGATAAAGCGTCCACAGGTAAAACTGCAAACATATTGCATTGGTGCTGGTTTATGAGCATTATCTTGTGGGTTGCTGCTCTTTCTGTTTAACTCATGCTCTTGCTTTTACCTGTTTCCTGTCCAGGCGACATCGTATCTCGCATCACCACTGACACCAACACCATGAGCGAGTCTCTGAGTGAGAAGTTGAGTCTGCTTATGTGGTACTGCATGCGTGTCTTCTTCCTGTTTGGCTCCATGATGCTGCTCTCCCTCAGATTGTCCTTCTTCACCGCGCTCGGCCTTCCCATTATCTGGATCATCCCAGAGTTTTCTGGCCAGTTCTACCAGGTAACACTGACATTAACACAGTCACATACAGTAGTGGCCAAAAGTGAAAAAGTACCGGCCTTTTTAAAAATATTATTATTATTAATATTTTGTCAGCATATTGCATAGTTGTGAAAAAAAGTAAATCAATCATGCACACACTGCAAAAAATGCTCTTCTTACTTAGTAATTTTGTCTTGTTTCTAGTCAAAATATATACAATTCTTAAATCAAGATGCATTTACTAGATAAGTAAAATGACATAAGCTATTTTTGCTTGTTTTCTGGGGTAAAATATCAAAATGAAGTGAGTTTTTGCTTAAAACAAGCAAAATTATCTGCCAATGGGGTGAGAAAAATAATCTTATTTCAATCAGAAACAAGATTATTTTTCTCATCCCATTGGCAGATAATTGTGCTTTTTTTAAAGCAAAAACTCACTTCATTTTGATATTGTTTTCAACAAAACAAGAAAAAATATCTAATGTTGTTTAACTTATCTAGTAAATGCATCTTGATTTAAGAATTGTATATATTTTGACTAGAAACAAGACAAAATTACTAAGTAAGAAGAGCATTTTTTGCAGCGCAAAAATTGCATAATGATTTTGAGATCAGGGGCCTATTGCACAAAACTAGGATAAGGGATTAAGTAAGGGATAATGTCCACCCAGCCGGTTGTTATCGCAGAATAAACCACTTCAGAGTGATCAGGACCTGTCAGGGATCAGAGGTGGAGGACCCAGATGCAGAGTGAACAACAAGGACAGTTTATTAATAAGACAGATCAACAAGACACAAGAGGGTAGTGGATGAGTGACAGTCCAAACACCAGGGCAGGGGAAAGACACGACGATGACGGGCAGGGGAGGATGACCACTGAGACCAGTCCAGGCAGCCAGTGAACTTCACGACAGCTTGGGAGGCAACACCAGGCAGGGCGGTGTTGGACCAATCCAGGCAGGAACCTGAGGCTTGATGTTCTCACAGAAGCAGGAGTCTTGGCTGACAGGCAGTGGAGACAGCGGCCAGGGAAAAAAAACTGGACAGAAAACAACACAGGACACACACACGACAAGACTCTAGACAAGACAACAAGAAACAGACAAACTAAGAACTATGACTAAATTAAAATAATAACTGGAGCTAGAAAACGAAGAAAAATAAAAAACCAATCTCTATAAAAAGACTGAACTGAGAAAATAAAAGTGGAAAACAGGAAAAATAGAGGAACACATGACAAACACAGAGAGAGACAGATCCAAACACTAAGACACAACACAAACATAGAAACATTAAACAAAGACAAAACAGACAGAGCTGCCAGGTTAGAACCCTGACAGGACCCCGAGGCGAAGCGGAGCGTCACTCTGAAGGGGTTTATTCTGCGATAACAACCGGCTGGGTGGACATTATCCCGCTTATTACACGGCTACTAGTCTCAAATAAATAATTATTTGACACAAAAGCTCTAACGCAAAGCTTCCGCAAAAGGAAAACAGTTCCAACCTGCTTTAAGCCTTTATCTATTGCTGCTAAATGTTGAGAATGAATGCTGAAAGGGTTCGTTCACCTAAAAATGAAACCAAGCCTCTGATTTACTCACCCTCAAGTCATTATAGGTGTTTATGACATTCTTCTGTCAGACAAATACAATCAGAGTTATATTTAAAAAGTCCAGGCTAACGTTAATCCCAGCAGTAGTTGTGGCTGTGTTTGAAGTCCATAAAAAATGCAGCTGTCCGTCAAATAACGTGCTCCACACGACTCCGATGGGTTAATAGAGCCTTCTGATTCCAATCGATGCGTTTGTGTCAGAAAAATATCCATATTTAAAACGTTATAAAGGAAACCTGCCTTGAAGTCTTCCATTGTAGCCACGGCTGTTTAAGCCACAAGATGGCGCCAGCGTTAAGCACAGAAGTAGAACCGGTCAAGATAACTCGTAGTACCCGGATGAGCGGTGTGTGTTATCTGGAAATAACATACCGCTGGAATGCGCGATTGACCAATCAGAATCAAGTATTTCACAGAGCCGTGTAATAAGCTTGGATATCTTGGTGATCCTGGCTCAATTTAGCTAATATACAGTTATCTTTCGTTATCATTCTTCGTGCCTTCAGGGTACGTTTACACGACAGCGGTGTACTAAATATAAATAATAAATATCCTGGCTTAATCCTTTATCCTAGTTTTGTGCAATAGGCCCCTAACCTAATTTCTTTGTCCTAATGTTAGTATTTTATTAGAAAGATATGCACATTGTGTTTTCCTCTAGTTTGTCAAGTTCACTTGTGTTGATGTGTGATAATGTTTTCTCCCTCAGAAACTTTCTGCTCAAGTGCAGGAATCTCTGGCGAAGGCCAATGACGTTGCGACGGAAACGTTCTCCTCCATGAAGACCGTCCGGAGCTTTGCTAATGAGGATGGAGAAACCGAGAGGTACAGCAAGTGCTTAGAGGGCACGTACGCCCTCAACAAAGTGGAAGCCGCTGCTTATGCTGCCTCAACGTGGACCAATAGTGTGAGTTTTGTTGGTATACTTCACTATTCTATGCATTCTGGGTGCACACTATTAAGATAATGTACACTGTAAAAAATGCTGGGTTGTTTTAATCCAATGTTGGGTCAAATATGGACTAACCCAGCAATTGGGTTGTTTTAACCCTGCGGTTGGGTTAAATATTTGCTTAAGACAACCCAATCGCTGGGTTAAAACAACCCAATTGCTGGGTTAGTCCATTATTTGTTAGTCCAGCATTGGGTTGTTTTTTACCCAGAGTGTAGCAGAATATATACACAAATGTGACCCTGGACCACAAAACCAGTCATAAGGGTTGATTTGAGAGTTACATAATCTGAAAGCTGAATAAATAAGCATCGTTGATGTGTGGTTTGTTATGATTATGACAATATTTGAAAATCTGGAATATGAGGGTGCAAAAAAAAAATCTAAATATTGAGAAAATCTCCTTTAAAGGTGTCCAGATGAAGTCATTAGCAATGCATATTACTACTAATAATACATTCTTGATATATTTACGGTAGGACATTTACAAAATATCTTCATGGAACATGATCTTAATATCCCAATGATTTTTGGCATAAAAGAAAAATGGATCATTTTGACCCTTACAATGTATTGTTGGCTATTGCCACAAAATATAGCCGTGAGACGCAGGACTGCTATTGTGCTCCAGGATCACAAATATATACACTGTAAAAAAAGTCCATAAAAATAGGACACAATGTACGGTATAAATATGAAGGAATTTTCTGTATTGTTTTTTTGGGTTTACCTGTATTTTTAATTACACATTGCATTAGTTTGTGTTTTAAGGGTTAACAGAAATTTTCGTAAAATACAGAGATAATACAATTACCAGTACATTTTCCGTTTTTATTTTGCAGTCTATATACAAAAATACACACTACATTTAAAATGCATCCCGAAGCCAGTGTTTGAAATCATATGTGCATTTTTTCAGATGTCCAGTCTTGCTTTGAAGGTCAGTATACTATACTATGGAGGTCGGCTTGTGACAGGAAGTGATGTCAGTAGTGGTGATCTGGTGTCCTTTGTGCTGTATGAGCTTCAGTTCACATCAGCTATGGAGGTGATAAACTTCAGGAATGCCCTTCAGCATAGCTTTGTCGACTTTTCCGTGAGAATCCATGAGCCATGTTTTCTTCTGCCGCTTCTGTCACAGGTACTGATGTCATACTGGCCGCATGTGAAGAAGGCGGTCGGCGCGTCAGAAAAGATCTTCGAGTACGTGGACCGAAAGCCTGATGTTCCTCCAGACGGATCTCTCGCTCCTCGAGCTCTAAAAGGACACGTGTGCTTCAAAAATATCACCTTTGCTTACCCGAAGCGGCCGGACACAGACGTGCTGAAGGTATGCATTAAAAAGCTCCTATTATATTTCACAAAATAAAAAGAAAGCAATAATAAATTATGCTTCATAGAAAATGATCACAATAAATCACATCTAACATAAAAGTTTGTTAATATAAAAATGTATGTGTATATACACCGATCAGGCATAACATAATGACCGGTGAAGTGAATAACACTGATGATCTCTTCATCACCTGTTAGTGGGTGGGATATATTAGGGAGCAAGTGAACATTTTGTCCTCAGAGTTGTGAAGCAGGACAAATGGGCAAGCGTAAGGATTTGAGCGAGTTTGGCCAGATTGTGACGGCTAGATGACTGGGTCAGAGCATCTCCAAAACTGCAGCTCTTGTGGGCTGTTCCCGGTCTGCAGTGGTCAGTATCTATCAAAAGTGCTCCAAGGAAGGACCAGTGGAGAACCGGCCACAGGGTCATGGGCGGCCAAGGCTCATTGATGCACGTGGGGAGCGAAGGCTGGCCCGGGGGGTCCGATCAAACAGACGAGCTACTGGAGCTCAAACTGCTCCAGAAGTTAATGCTGGTTCTGATAGAAAGCTGTCAGAATACACAGAGCAGCTCAGTTTGTTTGCGAATGGAGCTGCTTACAGGACTTAAAGAATCTGCTGCTAAGTGGAGTCCATGCCTAGATGGGTCAGGGCTGTTTTGGCAGCAAAAGGGGGACCTGCACAATATTTGAAAGGTGATCATAATGTTATGCCTGATTGGTGTATATACAAGCGTATATTATTTAAACACAAACATTTTTATGTTAGGTGTGATTAATCGCGATATATTGATTTTACAGCACTAATTTATACACTTATAAATATAATATTTTACATAAGTGGCCTAAAGTGATTGGAGGGGATTTTTAAATGACCCTACCAGTTCTTAAAAATATATAATATATTTATTTTAAATATGTTAAATATAAAGGAACAACAAAACCCTTGGTTAAGATATTTTTCTGATAACATAATTTGGGCAAAAAAAAGGCAAACTACAGCTACAGGTTTTATTTTACAATGCAAAAAACAAAAAAAACAAAAAGCATGCATTGGCCAACATAATCAGTTATTAGTATTTAATCGGTTCTCTCTCGTTTTTGCATGTGTTCATTAGGGATGCCACAATACTCAATATAATATTGAACCGTTTGGTACGGCATTCACGGTTCAATACGTGCTGATGAATTGCAGTGTTTTCGGTTTTGCATTTTATTCATTATTTCCATTTCTCTCCGTTTTAAATATTTCTCTCAGTTTATTTCGGCTCTTTCTGAGTGTGCCTGTGAGTCTACGCGCTGATATGAGCAAATACCCAATCATATGCACTAAAGTTAGCGGGTGTTAGCCGCGTTTTAAAGCCTCGCCGGTTAAACATTTCATTCTCGTTTTGCGTTGAGCGCGCGCACTAAACGTCTGTCAAACACACGTGATTACTGGACAGTCTTACTGCGCTAATACTGACAAACACACACAAGGTTAACATATAAACGCATTTGATTATGTCTCAAGTGAAAGTAAAATTGCGTGCGTCTATGAGATGCGAGCAGCTCTTTAATTGACAGCAGCGGAGTCTATGAACACACTGTCCTTAAAGGGACAGTTCACCTCCAAAATTATTTTAATAATAATAATAAAAAACACCTTTAATAAAGTAGCTTTTAATCAATGTTGTATATGTAAGGGATAATGTCCACCCAGCCGGTTGTTATCGCAGAATAAACCCCTTCAGAGTGATCAGGACCCCGAGGCGAAGCGGAGCGTCTCTCTGAAGGGGTTTATTCTGCGATAACAACCGGCTGGGTGGACATTATCCCGCTTATTACACGGCTACTAGTCTCAAATAAATTAGACACAAAATATTGTCTTGAGATTAAATATTTTATTAGCTCTTACGCAAAACTTCCGCAAAGGAAAACAGTTCCAACCTGCTTTAAGCCTTTATCTATTGCTGCTAAATGTTAAAAATGAATGCTGAAAGGGTTAGTTCAGCCAAAAATGAACCCAAGCCTATGATTTACTCACCCTCAAGTCATTATAGGTGTTTATGACATTCTTCTGTCAGACAAATACAATCAGAGTTATATTTAAAAAGTCCAGGCTAACGTTAATCCCAGCAGTAGTTGTGGCTGTTTTTGAAGTCCATAAAAAATGCAGCTGTCCGTCAAATAACGTGCTCCACACGACTCCGATGGGTTAATAGAGCCTTCTGATTCCAATCGATGCGTTTGTGTAAGAAAAATATCCATATTTAAAACGTTATAAAGGAAACCTGCCTTGAAGTCTTCCATTGTAACCCACGGCTGGTTAAGCCACAAGATGGCGCCAGCGTTAAGCACAGAAGTAGAACCGGTCAAGATAACTCGTAGTACCCGGATGAGCGGTGTGTGTTATCTGGAAATAACACACCGCTGGAATGAGCGATTGACCAATCAGAATCAAGTATTTCACAGAGCCGTGTAATAATGAAGGATATGTAGTTTTTATTTAAGCCTACATTTATTCATTCAATTTCATACTTAAATGCTGATGTACATCTCTGAGCTTCCACTGTAAATCTTTTTGTATATTTATTTTATATTATACAATACACTGGGGATGTGTAAAAGGTTTTTTTAAGTAAAGTTTTAAAGGGTTTTCAAGTCTTTTAAGTGAAATAAAGAAAGAGTATTGCAATAAAAACCCTCTTCTGTTCCTGTCACCTAAGAATAATATATAAAAAAAAAAAAAAACGAACAAACACATTTTTGTCAGTTTTTCATCGGCTGGACATCACGTTTGGCCACTACTGTACATTGGATTGATACATGTGTTGTTTGGTACTTCCAGACAGTTTCTCTGGAGCTGAAGCCAGGCCAGATCACAGCTCTAGTGGGTCCGTCAGGTTCTGGAAAAACAACTATTGTGAGTTTGCTGGAGAGATTTTACCAGCCTCAAAATGGGCAGATTTTATTGGACCAGAAGCCACTGCTGGACTACAAGGACCAATACCTGCACGAGAAGGTAATCATACTAATAGCTCCATCTAAGTGAATATAAATAAAAGAGTATTCTTTGTTTGCTGACCTGGTTTGATTTCCACCCTCTCAGATTAGTGTGGTGTCACAGGAGCCGGTTCTGTTCGCTCGGTCTGTGCGGGAAAACATTGGATATGGCAAAGAAAATGCTTCGGAGGAAGAAATACTCGCTGCTGCCAAGCTGGCCAATGCAGATGACTTTATCTCTAATTTACCTAAAGGATATGACACGGGTGAGTCTTTGTCATTGTTGCGGCTCCTCTCTTCCCATTCTGTCAGTAACTCTCTTTAGTTCCTGTCTCTATGAAGCCCCTCTGATTGGTCGGCTGGAGCAGTGTGTTGTGATTGGTGTTTGGGAAATGTCCCGCCTCTGGCAGTTTCAACCAAGCGGCTCCTCCCGCAGTTTCTCTTGAAGCCAATAAAATTCCTCGACTGGCCACTAGAGCGGCTCCAGAAGGAGCAGAATCTCATTGAGCCTCATGTTAAAATGCCCATCTTTACAGCAGAATAAAACATGTTTACAGTCTGGGACAAATTGTGGTTTTGGTCTATACGGCTGATTTTGTCCTTCATGACGACTGTGAGGGGGTGAATATTTTTATAACTCATTGATTTACATTATATAAAGCCTTAAAGTTCTGCATAATTAAGGGCGTGGCAACTTTGAGTGACAGGTGGATTGCCAATTGTCTGCTGTCTGTTAGTCATTGCGTCACCTAAGCTCCGCCCACGTCCCGCCTCTTTGCCCATTTTCTGTTATCTGGGCAGAAAATAACGACGCCAAGCTCGTCTCTACGCTTCAGAACGGCTCTTCAGAATCCTATGGGTGACGTCACGGACATTACGTCCGTATTTTTTTACAGTCTATGCTTTCAACACACTACTAACTAACTTAGTAAAATTGCGTACCAGGCCCTGCCCCTTTATTATGCAGATTAATTATTATAATGAGGAATATTGTTCCCAGAAGAAACTCAAGTCTACAATGGAGGCGTTTCAGGGGTTCAGAAACACTGACTCTGACATTGACAAATAACTTTTTCATGCTCAAACAGCAACATTACACACTAAGACCGTGTGTCCACCAAAGTGTTTTTTCACGCTGCTGGCTGGCGTTTTCAATTGTTTTCAAAGAGAGCGCCGCCTTTTTGGGACGCCTGGAGCGCACCGAGGTGCTGAGCGAGTATTTCTCGCTCAAGCTCTGAGCGTTTACCGTTTTTTACTGGTCGCCGAGAGTTGAAGAATCTTTAACTTTGAGTAAAACGCAGCGCTCATCACTGTCACTCTTCACTCAGCCGTCCAATCACAGTGGAGGAGGGGCGGGACAAACACAACACAGACCAACCGCCTTATTCTGCGTGTCATCATCAGATGAAAACAAGCAATAATAACAGAACAAAATGATTTAAAACAAGAGCCAGAGCAAATACTTTACATTGTATCTGCAATTTAAGATAGAACCATTAAAGAAACAAACTACCTGTGAAATTAATAAGACTTCCGTGGATTTTCCGTATCACAACAAGCAAAGAGTCTCAAGTGAGGAAAAAAAAAACGCTGCCTGCCAAAATGCTCTCAAGCGCTCACAGCGAGGCGTTTTCGCTTTGGTGGAAACACGGCCTAAGGAAAGACGGGAAAAGCATAATGGGACCTCTTTAATAGTACTGATATTTATCCATATTCCATGCTGTGTTATCTGACCTAAAGTTGGTTTAGAAAGTAACAGGTGTTGTTTTGTGTGGCTCAGATGCTGGAGAGAAGGGCGGTCAGGTTTCTGGAGGTCAGAAGCAGCGAATCGCCATCGCCAGAGCTCTGATTCAGAAACCGCAGATTCTGGTGCTGGATGATGCTACCAGCTCACTGGACACCGAGAGTGAACACCGGGTAAGACGCACACCTACTATGGAAGCCCATTTCCACCACTAAATAAAAAATAAAACGAGTAATTGCGAGTTTATATCTCAGAATTGTGACTTTATGTCACACACTAATACTAGTGTTCAAAAATAGAATTAGTATGTCCCAAATCATAGTATGTTGAAAAGAGTTTTCCAAACACACCCGGATGGTTTACTATTTCCGGTCAGAATTTGCATACCGTATTTTCCGCACTATAAGGCACACTTAAAAGCCTTTCATTTTCTCAAAAAACCACAGTGGACCTTATAATCCAGAGCGCCTTATATATGGATCAAGGCGCTCTGTCAAAATGTTTCAGTATGAAAAACCAATAAAAACGATTTAATAATAATAAAATGTTTCAGTACGACTGGTACTGAAACTGGTACTGACTGGTACTGAAACTACAAAGCCGCACCGCGTCTCTACAGTCACTATTTGAATGATGGCAACAGCACTAGTACGGGGCATGAACATCGATGAATTTCGAAGCGGTCCTTCTTGGTGCTTTCGTTTTACTAAAAGACGTAATCTGTCCATACGCAAACGAACTACCGTCTCGCAGCAACTGCCAAAAGATTACCAAGGCTGGGAGATATTAATATGCACATCAACGTTTGAACAACGTTATAATGGGAGTGAACGGAGTTGTCAGAACTAGGGCTGGGATAAACGATTATTTTTTAAACGATTAATCTAGCGATTATTTTTTCGATGCATCGATTAATCTAACGATTAATTTTCCCTGTCCGATTCGGTTACGATTCGATTCGATTACCGATTATCTCCCCATTAATTGCCTAATAGCAATTTATACATGTTGATTTAATTATCTGAATGAAAAAAACTAATTCCTTAACATTGCAATATATGTTTATTGCTCTTAAAATTCCAAAGTAAAAGACTATACAAGAACAATGCATTCAATAAAATCATAACAAAATACACACACACACACACACACACACACACACACACACACACACACACATGTCGTGTTTCCATGTTTTATGGGGACTTTCCATAGGCGTAATGGATTTCATACTGTACAAACTATACATCCTATCCCCCTACACTGCCCCTGCCCCTAAACCTACCCATCACAGGAAACATTCTGCATTTTTACTTTCTCAAAAAAACTCCTTCTGTGTGATTTATAAAATGTTTTCCTCATGGGGACCTAAAAATGTCCCCACAAGGACAAGGATTTCGGATATTGCCATCTTTGTGGGGACATTTTGTCCCCATAACGTAGGGATTACCAGGCCACACACACACACACACACACACACACACCCTATTTTGAAGTTACTGCACTCTGCCTTTGTATTGTCTGCAAAAAATGTGGAGTCATGCCAAGGCAAAAGGCAGTAACTTCCATATTATCAATATTTGGTTGCTGATCACCTTTTACAAAATCAATATAGTAACACCTGTATAAAATGTAATGATCATGGCATTTATTTTGGATGATTTACAATTAATTATAGCCATCTTCTTATTACCATCATGTGCTTTGGCTGCATTCTGATGCCATTATTAAGGACACAATACGTCTTGTAAAGAGTACCTTCATTGCTGTGCAGCAAAACTTACAGGTTGATAGGTGACACTGAATTATATGAACAAGATAAGATTATTTCTAATGAGTAAACATTTGCATATATAATGCAAAGATATAAAAAATAGAACAAATAACAAATCATGTAAAAATGCATGTGATTGTAATAAGATAAATAGCAAATAGTGCCGCTGGTTAATCAAGGGTTAAGTTTGGCTATCATACTCTAATGACAGCACTGACTGGATCGATTGCCCATTCATACGCTAAACAGAGAAATTATTTATTGCAATATGTTTTTAATGTTTTTATCTAGCAAAAAAATGATACAATAGGCTACATAGCAATTACTTTTACATCTTTGAATGAAAATCGCCTATAGCCTAAAAGGACAACTTTTAGATTGATGTGAACGACAAGTAGGAATAATTCTCAGAATGCTTGTGGATTAAACATCCCCGATGACATTCATTGCCATGGATTTTATCGGGTTTACAAGAAAAGCAAGGATATATGGATATAATTGCGAACTGTTACTACTGATTGTATGCGTGAGCTCACGATGTCACGGCATTCGAGTGCACACACTCATGCAGTGGGCAGCCCCAAACTGCCTGACAGCGCGCTGAGTGAATATTCTGCATTATGAAAACATGTAGGCTATGACAGTACACAGGCTACACCGTAACTTAATTTAAACATCTGTCTTCCTGTGTGCAGAAATTTGTTTATGTAGCCGTGACAACAAAACGCGCGCCAACCCGCAAGCCTTGCACTTCTGAAAGTCTGAGGACCCACTCGTGTTGCTACCATAGATATACATAATAAATAATATACTTAATTACATAATATACTTTATTATGTATATCTATGGTTGCTACTACTCTCCGGCGCCACCATCTTTATTTTGAGTCTGACGAATCGACGCGCATATTTTGCGTCGACGTATTTTTTGCGTCGACGTCATCGATGACATCGACGCGTTGTCCCAGCCCTAGTCAGAACGCTTAATAAAGTTTGACTTAAGCCCTATTCGCATGGGATTAGTATTATCTGGGACTTCTGTGATTTAGACATTTCTCCCCACATCTGAGTTTTGCGTGGCAGTGGCACATTCGCACGCGATAAGCAAACCCTGTGATTTTACTCGAATTTACTGACTTCTCCCGGATATGATGTCAGGACTTGTAAATGTTTTCGTTAAAGCTGTATGAAATCATAAACAGTCGTATCGATATCGTTTTGATAGTTTTATAGTAATACAAATTATAACACGCTACAATTAAAAACTGAACTGAGCACAGACCAGCGGCAGGAGTCAGATTTCATTCATCACGAGTGAGGAGCTGACGATGATTCAGTTTCAGAGCTAAATGTAATAGCGCCCGTTTAAGCGAGCTTGTCATTGTACTGTTCTGTTGTTATGTTTTTCATTAAGAATAGTATTGATGTTAATATTAAACACACCATTCAAGCAATTTGCTCCCAAATTGGTCCTCATTCAAAAGTGAAAGTATAATCCGTGCGGGAATTCATAACGGTGCGCATAATGAATGCAGCCTCCATTCTTCGTGAAAGATAAAGATAGAAATGCGCACAGGAAATAAAAACTTACAAAAATGATATACGATCCGCCTAATCCTGGCCAAATCACAGAGATGGAGAGTCACACGGGACTAATATTATCACAGGACCTCGGTGTTCGGCGAAATATGGTCTGTCATTTGCGGGGGAATTTTTACTTTACAAATGACAGACATGGCCGATTCACACGGGATTAAAATCACAGACGTTCTCTACAACTATTACAAATCACCAGAGGTCCCCAGATAATACTAATTGCCTGCGAATAGTCAGTTTGTCTGACTGTTTTGTTGACATTCCCTTTAGCACAGCTCCATCTAGTGGATGCATTACGCAAACCCAGTCCAACGTTTGACTGCAGTAGTTTCTATCCTATGCGCTTTATAATCCGGTGCGCACTATATATGAAAACAGTTTTAAAATAGGCCATTCATTGAAGGTGCGCCTTATAATCCGGTGCGCCTTATAGTGCGGAAAATACGGTACTATGACGATGCCTACAACCCATTGTGAGAACTACAAACGAGGATAAAAAGTGTTTAAAAAAACTACAAACATGACGGATCTGTGAGTCCGACGGTTATTGTTATTAGAGAGGTTTAGATAAAGCCATTTTTTTTCTGGAAAAAAATGGCGTTTGGGGGTAAAATGTGTGTTATTTTGGCAACGTTGGCTGCTAAAATTGGCTTTCCTGGGTCTATATATCACATAATTGAGGTCGCTTCAACCCGCGGACATGGAAAACGACCCACGGGGAAACCGCAGACTTGGCAACACAGTGCAGTCGAGTTCTGTTAACATTTGACAACTAACGTTATGCGTCGCTCCGTTGCTCTGATTGGTTGTCGGTCTGTCCAATCGATGTCTTTCCTGGTTCGGTTGAAACGCCCCATAATCACAGCCCAATGGAGCATCAGACTCATATTCTGACTAGAGTTGAGTTTGTCCACGTCAGTCTAGTGTTTATCAGTTAGGAGAAGGTAAACAGACATGTGCTGAATTAAAGATTAAAAAAAGAAAGTGGGTCCAATATCATTGGTCGTTAAAAAGTGGGTGGGTCTTGTCCCACACACACACAACGGCCATGATTTTGATCTTTAAAACCGTTTACCAATAGTTATATTGCACACGGCATGAAAGGGAAAATTCACCAATGTGTATTAGGGGCACTTTAAAAACACTTATGCAAAGAGATATTCAATCATCTTATAGAGATATTCAAAGATTGTGAATGTTATTCTTGCCAAGCCCTTGGTGTCTTTGATTGGATGCTGATTTGACCCTAATCTTGAGTTCTTCTTCTTCTTCTTCGTCTTCTTCTTCTGTCAGGTGTACTGCGCTCTGAGGAAGGAGCTGAAAAGCTGCACAGTTTTGCTCATCACTCACAGACTGAGCGGCGTGGAGAACGCAGATCACATTATCTTCCTCCGAGATGGAGAAGTGGTGGAGGAGGGCAACCATCACCAACTTCTGGCCAAACAGGGATACTACGCAGAGTTCGCCAAACAGCAGAATACGGCGATCCATCGCAACAGCGCAGAAGACGTCACAGACATCAGCCATTGATCTACATCGGCCGTCATGGGATGATATCAGCACATATCAGATATTTCTTCATATTTCTCAGCTGTTCATATATGTAAATGCTAGTGTTTTTAAATTAGGTGTAAATATCACCAAAAAATGTGAGAAAATATATGGGTGCATCTCACTAAAACATGTCCAGATTTCGCCCCCAAATACATAAAATAACCCATTTCTGGAATCGTTAACATTTGCGTCATTGTGACTTATTTTTCCCCAATTCACATTGCTATAATATGTTTAATTTTTAAGTGTGATTCTAATTAGGTACATATAATGCAACCTGCATAAAGTGCACAAAAATGATCTACTGCAAACATATTATATTTCATAGTGTTCGCAAGAGTATCTATTGGAGATGTATTATATTTCCCTTCTATTATGTAATGCACAGTTAAATAGCAAAAGTGGGCAAAAGTGATGTCCGGAGGGGATTTTGTTTTTCAACAAATTTTCAAGTTCAAATGAAACTTCTAATATTAATATGTAAACTATGAAATATTTTAGATTTTTAAACAAACAAAAACAATTAAATTGGTTATGGTATTTATTATTAGGCAAACCATTTTTTAGAAAAAGGGCAAATTACATCTACAGGTAATATATGACTATGTAAAAATATGCATACAAACACAAAAAGCATGCATTGACTAACACGTAAGCAGTTATTAATATTTTGTTCTCTCGTTTTTCCATAGTTCATCATTTCTGGCTAAAATATAGGTTGCACAATTTGCACAAAAATATTTTTAATTTAATTGTCCTGAAAATAATGTGGGGGAAAAAAGTTTTTTCTTAAAACATAATTAATTTTTTCCTATCTGGATAAGATGAATCTGTTCTTGACGTGTTTTAGGAGAGTCACCCGTACTCCGTTACCCAAGGCTAATAAAATTGCATTTAATATATATTTCCCAGCACTCAGATAATATCTGTTTTTGTTTATGGTTATGATTTTTTGTGTTCTGAACTTTTTCTTTGCTTTATAAACGATAGAGTTATGCAAAACAGTTTTCCTGTGGTTGATATATGTTGTAAATAAACCTGATTTTAAAAATGATGGCTCTTATATGTCTACCCATAATCATTTATTAGTGTTAGGAGTGTAAACATGTGCTTATGACAATTTCATATCAATTTCATGATAACCTTATGTGATGTTGGGGACGTTTTCGTTCACTGTGGGGTGATGTGGAGTCTTCATTTGGCCACAGCTGTCTGGCAAATGGAGTGATTTTTGGTGACAAATATTAGTTTGACACATTTTGGGAAAAGGATTTGAAAATGTTCACAAACTCAACGATACACTGTTCGGGATGAAAACGTCCACTCAATAAAATTGTTGTAAAAATATCATATATATATATATATATATATATATATATATATATATATATATATATATATATATATATATATATATATATATATATATATATATATATATATATATATATATTATATTTCCTTGCATAAATCTATTAATCAACCTCAGCCCTGATCAAAACTAATAAATATAACAAATCTACAAAAACACAATTTATTTTTCATATAATAAGTGATTGTGGACTGGATATGTTTTAATTTTTATCACAGTTAGGCCAAAGATTAGTAGCAACATTGGCTTGATGCAGGATTTTTGTGCCGCATCAGATTTTACTTTTTTCTTCTCATTTTCTGTTTGTTTGCCTCTTTAACTTCCATTATAACCACAGAGCATGAACCATACACTCATGCATTCCCATTGTTGGTGGTTTTCCCTGTTGGGAAGAGGTGAAATGTTTATCACCAATTAACCCTTTAGATAGGTCTGTGATAAAAAATAAAAGCTAGTTTCTATTTTATATGGAGTTTAACATTTAAATGAGGGAGAAAAGATTAAAATCTGATGCTGCATCAAAGCCAATGTTGTTGCTAATCTTTGACATGTCCAAGACTGTGATAAAAAGTTAAAAAAATCATAAAAAAAATCATAAAAATATATTTTTATGTTGAAAATACCGGTAATAGTAATTTTGTGTTTTCCCCGACCAAATCAGTGAAATAATTTATGAATTTGTCAATTAAAGAGTAAAAATCCTCAGCTTTGATCTGGACTGGGGTTGATTAATAGATTTATGCACAATACATATCAAAACTGAGGATTTTTACTCTTTAATTGACAAATTCATAAATTATTTCACTGATTTGAAATATATATATATATATATATATATATATATATATATATATATATATATATATATATATATATATATATATATATATATATATACACACATTTTATTTATAATGCGCTTTTCTTAAACCCAAAGCGCTACAGTAAAATAACAATAATACAACCAAAAATAAAATATAACTAGCAATACAACAAATTATTAAAGAAAAACAGTTTTAAACAAATGTGTCTTAATCAACTTTTTAAAATGACCCAGCGTTGGTGCCTTTCTGATGGGCAGAGGATACGCAGATCTACATCAAAACCATTTGAACGGCTATGTATATATATATATGATACATTTTTACAGCAGTTTCATTTCGTGAATGTTTGTTTTCATCCCGAACATAACGAAAGGGAAGTTAGGGTTACCATGCCAAATGTAATATAGAAGGTCTGCTCAAAAACTTTATTATTAAAACATTAATACTGTTATTAATTATTGACTATTTAGTCATCCACTCAAAATCCTCACTAGATGGTAACAGTAAGTCATAAAGCCATATATGGGCGTGTCTCGTACCGGACCGGCGTGAAACTCAGCCAATAAGCAAGAGGCTTTAGAGGCGGGACGAATTCTTATTGGCCATTTGGGTTTTTATATAAAAACCCAGGAGCGGAAATTGAAAGGCGCCATTTGCTAGTAGGACGGCGCGGGGAAGCTCAAGCATAAGGAGTTAAATAACAATAAAACGGGGGCGAAAACGCAGGATTCCGCGACGCAAAACAATCGCGATCCACCCGAATGGAGGCAGCCATCAACCCGTCTCTTGACAGGTAGTATTGGCAAGCCTGTAAACTAATCCCGTGTGTGTCTTTAATCACAAAGGACGTGGAAAAGGGAAGGAAGCGTTTGTTTACATGTTAATTTTCCTTCTTAAATGGGAATGTATCTCATGGTGGGTGCTAAAACGGCTTCGCATGTTTTTAAACGAGTTCCAGCCGTTGGAATAATAGCCTGCAGCGAGCATCTCTGTGTTGTGGGTCTGTACTGCATCATTTCCCTCCGCCATCTTCAGCATTTAAAGGGCCAGACACACATATTAGTGCGGTGTGAATGAATGGATGGATGGATGGTGTTTGAGCGGGTGTTAATCGCGGCAGTGTGTGTGTGGGGAGGGCTGGGGGATTCATGTGTCCTGAGCTGATTGGGCATGAATGCACTCATCACTTGTTTACAAACAGAGGCTAGGCGGGACAGACTGATTGTCGTTTACTGTATTATATTCTCTTACAGTAACGCCTTTGATGGCTGCTAATGCACCACCGTTTCCCGCATCAGATGAATTGTTATTGAATTTATGTGTCAGTAATTATATCATACATTTTCTTAATTACCCTCTCCACTGCATGGGTTGTAATGCCCTGTAAACGATTGATAAATGCTTGCCATTATATGCCAATGTTTGTATGTATGTGTATGTTTGAATGTATGTATAAATGAATGCATGTATATGCATACATATATGTGTGTGTGTGTGTGTGTGTGTGTGTGTGTGTGTGTGTATATGTATGTATGTATGCATGCTTGTGTTATGTATTTAATATGCATCCCAACTGTTTTCAACATTGATAATAGTCAATGTTAATTAAATTGGTAATTAACTTGTCAGAGTAAAAATGTGCTTGTTCAGAATTTAAAAAAAAAAATTTTTTTATATAAAACTTATTCTTATACACTTGCTCATTTAAAACATCCACTTGTCCCAGACAAGAGTAATTTCATATGTATATTTAAATTATTTATTCATTTATTAGGGCTATCAAACGATTAATCACATAAAAGTATATGTTTGTGAGTGTGTGTAATTATTGTATATTTAAATACACACACATATATACAAGTAATTTTTATATATAAATATAATTGATAAATATAAATATTTTATATAAATAACACATTTTTGTTAAATGTATACATGCATTTTTATTTATATATACATATTTGTATTATATTTATATATGTAGTGTGTAGGTGTGTGTTTATATATAATATACACACACTTAACTATATGTGTCTGTTTATGCTGCATATATACACTTATAATTACAATTTTATTATATTAATCTTATAATAATATTTAATCAATTTGTCAGCAACAAAATAAATATATGGCTGCGTGTATTTTTGTACACACACACACACACACATACACAGCTGTTCAAATGTCTTTTTTATCTGTAAGATCTGAATGTTTTAGAAGTCTCTTCTGCTCACCAGGGTGGCATTTATTTAATAAAAAAAAACCTGTAATATTGTGAAATATTCCAGTGTAAATCATCTGTTGTCTAAGTGAATATATATAGTAAAGTGTAATTTATTCCTGTGATTTTCAAAGAATGCTGTTCTTTTCAACTTTCAATAAATCGAAGAATCCTGAAAAAAAATTGTACACAACTGTTTTCAACACTGATGATAAAAATTAGAAATTCTTAGAATGATTTCTGAAGGTGAAGGATCATGTGACACTGAAGACTGATGATGATACTGTTATTTTTTTATTTTTGATCAAATAAATAGCCTTGCTGAGCAGAAGAGACTTCTTCTAAAAACAAAAAATCTTACAGATCAAAATGGATATATGGATGGATGGAGATGGATAGAGAGAGAGATGGATGGATGGATGGATGGATGGATGGAGAAATAGCTAGAGATATAGATAAGGATGGATGGGGATATAGAAATGTATGGATGGAAAGATAGATATGGATGGATGGATAGTTAGATAGATTAATAGATAGAGATGGATGGATGGAGATGGATAGAGAGATAGATAGAGAGATATTGAGATGAATGGGTGGATAAATGGAGAGATAGAGATAGATAGAGATGGATGGATGGAGATGGATAGAGAGATATCGATGGGAGATATCGATGTTCAATATGTGATAGAGAACTAAATGATTTAATCCACATACACATATCTGCGTATCCTTCAGAGCAGGTGTTAATGCTGTGTGTGTGTGTGTGTGTGTGTGTGTGTGTGTGTGTGTGTGGCAGCAGCTCTGTGGGAGTGAGCCTGTCTGTCATGAGTGGGATGGAGCAGAGCTCAGGCAAGCGCATCCGGAAGCCTTCTCTGCTGTACGAGGGCTTCGAGAGCCCATCTCTGCTCCACCCGCCTCCTCCACCCGGCCCTCCTCCGCCCCAGCTGCCTCCGGTTAGAGACCCCGGCCGGCAGGGACGCTCCACCAATCAGCTGCAGTTCCTCCACAAGGTTCTGGTGAAGGCGCTGTGGCGGCATCATTTTGCATGGCCTTTCCATGAGCCCGTGGACGCGGTCCGACTCAACTTACCCGTGAGTGAACATTTACTTTCTGAGAGGAAGTGTGTGTTCTGTCATTATTAGGGGTGTAACGGTACACAAAACTGATGGTCTGTTTTTTTAAGTCATGGTTTGCTACAGTTGGGGACAGAAAACTAAATATAAAATAGCTTTTTTTTTTTTTTTATTAAACAGTGGTTTACTGAACAAATTGCATCTATCCTGAGTTAATTCAGTTATAGCTAAAAGTTTCTTAAAGATAATGCTGTAAACTATAGGGAGCCCTTACTATAATATTAAAGGACAGAGCCCAAACTATATATTATAGCATAAAAAAGGCAGTTTTTGCATTATCTTCTAAATCTAATTATTATTTATTTATTTTACTCCAGTTCGTTGTTGAAATATAATAATTTATAATCAGTGGCTGTCATTTATTTATTGTATATAGGCCAATATAATACTAATTATATTAGAGTTTATAGACTAATATAATTAGTATAGCTAATATAATGAATATATAGGCTAATATAGTGAATATATAGGCTAATATAATGAATATATAGGCTAATATAATGAATATATAGGCTAATATAGTGAATATATAGGCTAATATAATGAATATATAGGCTAATATAGTGAATATATAGGCTAATATAGTGAATATATAGGCTAATATAATGAATATATAGGCTAATATAGTGAATATATAGGCTAATATAATGAATATATAGGCTAATATAGTGAATATATAGGCTAATATAATGAATATATAGGCTAATATAGTGAATATATAGGCTAATATAATGAATATATAGGCTAATATAGTGAATATATAGGCTAATATAATGAATATATAGGCTAATATAGTGAATATATAGGCTAATATAGTGAATATATAGGCTAATATAATGAATATATAGGCTAATATAGTGAATATATAGGCTAATATAGTGAATATATAGGCTAATATAATGAATATATAGGCTAATATAATGAATATATAGGCTAATATAGTGAATATATAGGCTAATATAATGAATATATAGGCTAATATAATGAATATATAGGCTAATATAATGAATACATAGGCTAATATAGTGAATATATAGGCTAATATAATGAATATATAGGCTAATATAATGAATACATAGGCTAATATAGTGAATATATAGGCTAATATAATGAATATATAGGCTAATATAATGAATATATAGGCTAATATAGTGAATATATAGGCTAATATAGTGAATATATAGGCTAATATAGTGAATATATCGGCTAATATAGTGAATATATAGGCTAATATAATGAATATATAGGCTAATATAATGAATATATAGGCTAATATAATGAATATATAGGCTAATATAATGAATATATAGGCTAATATAGTGAATATATAGGCTAATATAATGAATATATAGGCTAATATAATGAATATATAGGCTAATATAGTGAATATATAGGCTAATATAGTGAATATATAGGCTAATATAGTGAATATATAGGCTAATATAGTGAATATATAGGCTAATATAATGAATATATAGGCTAATATAATGAATATATAGGCTAATATAGTGAATATATAGGCTAATATAGTGAATATATAGGCTAATATAATGAATATATAGGCTAACATAATGAATATATAGGCTAACATAATGAATATATAGGCTAACATAATGAATATATAGGCTAATATAGTGAATATATAGGCTAATATAGTGAATATATAGGCTAATATAATGAATATATAGGCTAATATAGTGAATATATAGGCTAATATAGTGAATATATAGGCTAATATAGTGAATATATAGGCTAATATAGTGAATATATAGGCTAATATAATGAATATATAGGCTAATATAATGAATATATAAGCTAATATAATGAATATATAGGCTAATATAGTGAATATATAGGCTAATATAATGAATATATAGGCTAACATAATGAATATATAGGCTAATATAATGAATATATAAGCTAATATAATGAATATATAGGCTAATATAGTGAATATATAGGCTAACATAATGAATATATAGGCTAACATAATGAATATATAGGCTAATATAGTGAATATATAGGCTAATATAGTGAATATATAGGCTAATATAGTGAATATATAGGCTAATATAGTGAATATATCGGCTAATATAGTGAATATATAGGCTAATATAATGAATATATAGGCTAATATAGTGAATATATAGGCTAATATAATGAATATATAGGCTAATATAGTGAATATATAGGCTAATAATAATGAATATATAGGCTAATATAGTGAATATATAGGCTAATATAATGAATATATAGGCTAATATAATGAATATATAGGCTAATATAATGAATATGTAGGCTAATATAATGAATATATAGGCTAATATAGTGAATATATAGGCTAATATAATGAATATATAGGCTAATATAGTGAATATATAGGCTAATATAATGAATATATAGGCTAATATAATGAATATGTAGGCTAATATAATGAATATATAGGCTAATATAGTGAATATATAGGCTAATATAATGAATATATAGGCTAATATAGTGAATATATAGGCTAATATAATGAATATATAGGCTAATATAGTGAATATATAGGCTAATATAGTGGCAAGGCAAGGCAAGGCAAGTTTATTTGTATAGCACATTTCATACCCAATGGCAATTCAAAGTGCTTTACATAGAAATTAATTAAAATAGTGGTAACAAATGCATGAGAAAAAAGAATACCATATGGACGAATAAAAAATTAAAAACAAGCATAGTTAAAACAGTTGTAAAGATAATAATAGTAATAAAAAATAATAATATTAATTAAAAAAATAAGATAAAATAAAATAAAATGGTCAGATCCACAATAATGGTCTGATATAAAAATAAACATTCTTCAGTTTACAGCCTACATACATGTACCATCTTAATTAGAACACCTCTCATTCATTTCTTTCTCAAACACGTTCATAACATCCATTTTAATCACTATTCCCTGATTTTTACTCAGAAACCTTCTTGTTAAACCCATTCTCACTTATCATACCCTCCACAGATTTACACACACTCAAACCTTATTGTCAAACTTACTATTTCCATCAAACCCAGTTTTCACTCATCATATTTAACTCAAAAGAACATATAAAATAAACAATAACCAGAGATAAGAACAAAGGTAAACTAAAACAGTTATAAAAAGAATAAAGAGATAAGATAGGGTGCAATCAGTCGGACATACAGTGCTCAGAGCTCATTCAGTAAACGCACAGCTGAACAGATGTGTTTTGAGTCTGGATTTGAATGTGGCTACTGTTGGAGCACATCTGATCTGTTCAGGAAGCTGGTTCCAACTACAGCTGGCATAATAGCTAAAGGCAGACTCTCCTTGCTTTGAGTGAACTCTTGGTATTTCTAACTGATTTGATCCTGCTGATCTGAGTGATCTGTTGGGTTTGTATTTAATCAGCATATCTGCGATGTATTGAGGTCCCAGCTCATTGAGTGATTTTGCTTTAAGCGAATATCATTTATAATCTTTATGAGCGCTGTCTCTGTACTGTGATGTGGACGGAAACCAGATTGAAAATTGTCAAAGTATCCATTTGAGCGTAAGAATTTGTTCAACTGATTGAAAACAACTTTTTCAAAGATTTTGCCTATGAAGGGGAGATTTGAGATTGGTCTGTAGTTGCTCAGTATGGAGTTATCCAGATTTCTCTTTTTCAGAAGAGGCTTAACTATTGTAGTTTTAAGGGCGGTTGGAAAAGTCCCACAGAGAAGTGAGGAGTTCACCACTTCTAGGAGATCTGCTTCTAAACAGTTAAACACACTTTTGAAGAAAGAAGTGGGGAGTGTGTCTAGGGCGCAGGTTGATGTTTTAAGATGCTCTACTGTGTCTTCTAAAATTTTGCAGTCAATAGCGTCGAAATCTGACATGGTAATTTTCCGAGGGTTTGGTATGATCTGACTGACCCCAGAGCAACTAGAGGATGTGCTGATCGCCTTTCTGATATTATTGATTTTCTCGGAGAAGTAGGAAGCAAACTCACTGCATTTGCTGTCTGAGAGCATTTCACTAGGAGTCTCACTCGGGGGGGGATTGTTAGTCTCTCGACAGTAGCAAAAAGAGTGCGCGTGTTGTTTATGTTTCTGTTTATGATATTTGAGAAGAAGGTCTGTCTAGCTTTGCCTAGTTCAACATTGAAAGCATGAAGGCTGTCTTTATAAATGTTATAATGGACTACAAGTTTTGTCTTCCGCCACATGCGTTCAGATTTTCTGCATTGTCTTTTCATTATTTGAACTGCTGTTGAGTTTCTCCATGGTGCTTTTTGTTTGGTACTCTTTTTCCTGACTTTTAGAGGAGCAATATCATCAATTACACTCTTAACTTTTGAGTTAAAGGAGTCAAGGAGAAAATCAACAGGGTCTGCAGATATGCTTGGTGTTAGAGATAAAGCCTTCATAAACAGCACATTAGTGTTCTCATTTAAGCATCTCTTTTTGACAGAGACAGATCTAGCTTCAATGGCAGGAGAGATTGATATATCAAAGAAAATACAGAAATGATCAGACAGTGCCACATCCTTAATAACAATTGATGAAATGTTTAGACCCTTACTGATAAGTAAATCTAGAGTGTGTCCACGATTGTGTGTGGGTCCATTTACATGCTGCGTCAAATCAAAAGTGTTAAGAACAGTCATGAGCTCTTTTGTTGTACTGGATTCAATATTGTCTATGTGAATGTTAAAATCCCCAGCAATAGCAAAACAGTCAAACTCGGAGGATATTTTTGATAACCGTTCTGTAAAGTCCACAGTGAAGCCTGCAGAGTATTTCGGAGGCCTATAAATAATGATAAGCAGGATGCGTGGAGAACCTTTTAACACAATACCCAGATATTCTAGAGACAAATACTCACCAAATGATACTTGCTTACATTGATAGAAATCTTTAAAAAGAGCAGCAACACCCCCACCTCTCCTAACTGCTCTGCAAACACTCATAAAAGTAAAGTTAGGAGGGGCTGCTTCATTGAGGACTGTTGCACTACAGTTTTCTTCTAGCCACGTTTCATTTAGAAGCAGAAAATAGTCTGATTCCAGCATGAACCAAGTCCTCCATTTTCTCTGAGAAGCTCAGATGCGGGGATGCTGGAGAGAGGAATGACATGTCCGGTGAGAGGGGCTGTTTCTCTGGTGTTATCGGAAGCTGAAATATGTTGTCCTGGCTTCCTTGTCCATTTTCCTGAAAATCATCCTTTGGTGCTGAATCTTGGAGCAGATCTAATCCTTCACAGTCAGTCTGTGGTGAGCTCTGTGGGCAGGGCTCAGCTGGGAGTGTGTCCGTGAGCAATTGTTGTTGTGGCGGCGTGGTCTTATTATTGTCCTTGTGGGATGTGTCAGCCGCATGTCCATTCAGCTGCTGAAAAGAAGTCCTGTGGTCGTCCATACTCTGTATCAGGTTGAGTGGGTTAAAACACACAGCTGAAGGATGATGAAGGGAAAAATAAATATTGTCCTTTAATACTCTTGCACCAAGTTTGTTTGGGTGGTGGCCATTTGATGTAAACAATTGTCTCTGACTCCAGAAGAGATTAAAGTTGTCGATGAAATTCACTCCCTTCATCATGCAGGTTTTTTGCAACCATGTATTAAGCCCAAGTAACCGTGAGAATCTATTTGTTCCTCTTGCTGGCAGTGGTCCACTGATGAACGGCTGAACTTTCAGTTTGCTAAGTGTTTCAAAAAGTTAATTGAAATCCCTTTAAATGAGTTCTGACTGCTCTCTCTGAATATCGTTCTTCCCTACATGAATGATAATTCGATTTGCGGTCTTATGTTTTATCAGGATGTTCTGAATTTCCCTGTTTACATCAAAAAATGGTTGCTTGTGGAAGGCAGCATGTAGTTGTATCTCTGCTGCTAATGTTTCTGACTGTAGGGTCACCCACTATCAGAGTCCTTGGCTCGGCTGCGCTCTGAGCTGAGGGCCGCTGTCTGCTCGACCTTGAGCGCCTGTTAGCATTAGTGTTAGCTGTGTCAAAGACTGTGACTATGACTCTATGACGATCAAGTACACTCGTCTATGCAGTGATCTGTCACGCCACATTAAAGAGCCTCAAAACGGCATTTATCGCTTTAGTTTCGTGATAAAATGGACAGAATACTCAATATGTTCATGTGGGAACTCAGATTAAAGTGGTATGAATATGTGTGCCGTTACACCCCTAGTCATTAGTTATTCACCCTCATGTTGTTCCAAAACCATGCCATGGCATTTCATTGACGCACAAAGTCAGAAATCTGCAGTTATTTAAATTCAATATTACTGTTGTTATCATACTTGATTAAATATGAAATGCTGCCTTGGTGAGCATACAAGGCTTTATATGCATGTTGTGTTTAATACGATCACTCTCAGACTGTTGTGGCGGCTCATATTACCAATAGTCTGACAGCATGTCTGCAAGCGCTGACCGTCTCCATATTCATACGCACAGATGATTTACCTGTTTTGCTTTCAGGACTACCATAAGATCATTAAACAGCCGATGGACATGGGCTCAATCAAGAAACGGCTGGAGAATAACTTCTACCGCAGCGCCAACGAATGCTTGCAGGACTTCAATACCATGTTTACTAACTGCTACATTTACAATAAGGTGTGTGTGTGTGTCACTGTGTTTGTTTCAATGGAAACATTCTGCAGTGGTCATCATTTCATATAATTGCTGTATTATTAAGCACATAGTGCCATGGGTGCAAACTTAATCGAACAGTTGGGGGGGCAATAATCAATATTTCTCAAGGCCTATTATTGAAGGGGGCACAAA
Source organism: Pseudorasbora parva (assembly GCF_024679245.1). NCBI lineage: Eukaryota > Metazoa > Chordata > Actinopteri > Cypriniformes > Gobionidae > Pseudorasbora > Pseudorasbora parva. The sequence goes on from NC_090178.1 coordinate 2,802,767, forward strand.
TAATGCAGCTCTGGAAAAAATTGAGAGACCACTTAACATTGATTTTTTTATTATTTTTGCTGTATGTGTGGCGTTTTGGTGCACCGAAAAATTCTTATGTCTCTCTTTATCTGGCTAGTAGGTCTTGTGAGGGTGTGTTTGAGGGTGTGTGTGTGAGGGTGTGTGTGTGTGAGGGTGTGTGTGTGTGAGGGTGTGTGTGTGTGAGGGTGTGTGTGTGTGAGGGGGTGTGTGTGTGAGGGGGTGTGTGTGTGAGGGGGTGTGTGTGTGTGAGTGAGAGTGTGTGTGTGAGAGTGTGTGTGTGAGAGTGAGACTCAAAAATGTTTCTAGGCTTAAAATGCATTGTATGGTCATTTCTAGAGATGCATGGATTGACGGGTCAGGGATGGGAATCTTTTTACACACACAGATGTGTGTTAATGCATGTGTGGGTCTTACGTCCATATCAGCCTCTGTCCAGCGTCTGATGCCGCTGAGTTGTTTTTCAGCCTACAGATGACATTGTGCTGATGGCTCAGTCTCTGGAGAAGGTCTTCTTACAGAAGGTTGCTCAAATGCCCCAGGATGAGATCGAGTTTCTCCCTCCGACTCCAAGAGGCAGAGGAGCTAAAACCATCAAAGGACGAAGAGGCAAAGGTGAGATAAAGGGGTGTGATGATATCCTATCATTACTGCTGAAATCACATGACATTGGAGATCTGAATCATGAATCAATTTGTTGATTCATAACCGTTTGAATCTTTATTTGAGGTTTGAACACAAACGCGGAAGAGAAGTCAATGCTGAATAAAGTCGTTGTTTTTGTTATTTTTGGACCCAAATGTATTTTTGATGCTTCAAGAGACTCTAATTAACCCACTGATGTCTCATATGGACTACTTTGATGATGTTTTTGTTGTTTGTTGTTTATGTATTAGTCATTAATGTCTAAGGGTTCGTTCACACTTGTAGTTTGGTTAGTTTGGTTTGTTTGGTCTGGACCAAAAAACAAAAACAAAACATATAGTCCTGGTCCGCTTAGCGTTCACACTGGCATTTTTAACAGCGAACCTAAAGTTACCGAACCAAAGGCACAGGGAGACACTCACAACCTGATTGGTCGGCTTATATGACGTAGGAGCTGCTTACCGAACATTCAGAACAACGCTGTGTGCCGGATTACATGCGGTCATTTTATGCGTGTACATGTGGCATTATTTTAACCAGCTGAGAACTCATGAAGAGCTCATTAAGTGTTCAAAACAGCTCCAGGATTTCCTCCGTTGTGCAGAAAAGAGACGGCCGTTCTGTCGTCTGTACCGACTAATGGCCAACAGGTTGTTTGATGAGATGAACCAGGTTTGCTTTTTGTGTGTTTTTTCTAGCATTTTCGAAACATACACGTCCGACCAAATATTGATGAGGCTCTTCCTCGTTGCTCTACGTTTGCCCTCTAACATTAACGTTACTCATTTTGGATACACCGATCTTTCCGCGTCGTTAAATCAGCGGACTATGTGTCGCCTCTTGTGACATTACGTCTGGCTTTGGGTCCGTTTACATGTCTTTGGTCCGTGTTGCGTTCAAATATCAGTCGAACCGCACCAGAGTTCGTTTGGAAGCGGGCCGAGACCCGTCTTTTTAGCGGTCTCGGTCCGCTGGTTTGGTGCGCTCCAGGGTTCGGATGGCAGCGTTCACATGTGTTCAAATGAACCGCACTAAACGAGCAATCGCACCAGGGTTCGTTTTAATCCAACCAAACATGACAAGTGTGAACGCACCCTAAAATTACATTAGGTTTCCACCTAAATTACCCGGAACAATTTGTACCAGGAACTTTTTTACAGGAACTTTTCTCCCCCCAGACCTGCAGCTGTCTGCGTTGCCACCCCGATCTAAAGTACCGTGAAGATTAGGCAGATTAGTCCGGTGATGTAGGACTGCGCGCGACTGCTCCTCCAAGCAAGTGACGGACAGTAATCATTTTTGTGCGAACGCAAAAATGAACAAAAAAGTGACATTTTTTGTACCGATCGAAAGATTTAGTTGACTGTTTACATGAGACGTTATCTAAACCGATCTGGTGTTTACATGTGATGACTTTCAATCACAATAATTGTGTCACATGCAGTTCGTCTGCCGCATCAAAAATGTCAACGCTGTTTTCTCCAGCAGCTGGAATGTGTTAACTGTAGCCATAGCAACTCTTAACGGCCACCAGGACTAATACAGTATTATATAAGATATTTATTTGTTGTAAAGTGTAATAATCATCTCAGAAAAAAAAAAAATTCTTCTGTCAGGCGCAGTTAAAGTAAAAACTGCCTGGGGCAATATACGCTGTGTCATTACTCCAACATTATCTTCATAACTTACGAAATAAAAAGTTTACCCCTCAGAAAAATGAGCTTTCCTCTCTTGTCAACATGAGCGCGCTGTCACGTCATGTCAGGACACACACTTAAAATTAATCGGTCAGGTCGTTTACATGGTGAAAAATATAACGAGTATGGAAGAGATTCAAGCTGTGCTGCTTTTGCTGGTTATGTATAACGTTAGGTTTACTAAAGAGGTAATTAACAACGACAGAAAAGAGCAGCATATTCAGAAAGCTTGTAAAGCTAGGTTTAAAATGACAATGTATATTATTATCAGCTATTACGGACATTGCACGTGAGACGACTTAGACGAACACGCACCATCAGACAGAGAGCAAGACTGATATTTACTGAATGTTGACCGAACCTCGCAAAAGACTTTTAAAAATGCCGGTTGAAATAAAAGGCTGCGTGAGCTCAACCAATCAGCATGTTCAGCGCCCAAGTCCCGCCCTCGAAAGTTCCTGAACTTTGAAAAAGTACTACCCCGCGAGCAGGGCCGTTTGGAGGGGGAAATATTTACCCGGAACTTCATTTAGACCCTGCGGTCTGAACACACCGAGTACCACCCAAAGTTCCTGGTTCCTGGGTAAAGTTCCTGCGGTGGAAACGGGGCTAAAGCTGCTTTACTGTTTTTTCATGCTGTGACACTCATTTATCGTATGGTGTTACTGTATGGGGCCAAGCTTCCCAGACAACAGTCAAACCCATTATATCATTACATAAACAAGCACTGAAAATAATGTATAAGAAACCAATTAAGTGTCATCTCTGCTTGATTGTACAGAAGTATAAGCTTTTAAATTTTAATAGTTTTATCAAGTTTTCTTTTCTTAAATTGATTTTTAAATCAATAATTTAAATCGATTTTAAATTTTTAAATCTAGCTCTGACCGTACTCTGTCCTTTTGTGACAAAAATAAACATAAGGAAAAGTTGCCACTAGGAGAGCAGTGGTTGGCAACTGCATAGCAGAGGGGCGCAAAACCACTTTTGGCCAGTCAAGTTTCTCAGTGATAGGGACCTGTTTTTGGAATGATTTACCAATAGAAATAAAAACAGGAATGGACCTGAAAACATTTAATAGAAAGGTGACATTTTTAGAAAGAAAATCAAATATGTGGACATTGAGCTATCTTAGTTCTAATGGATTGTCTGTGTTGGATATGATGTGTTGTCTTGTGTAAAGTGGTTGTGTACCGTAAATAAATTGGGTATATGTTTTTAGAAAGGCCTGACCAGGGACTGGGGTTGCAAATTAGCCTATTGGCTAGAAACCTTTTATGCAACACATCTACACATTTTTTGTTATGGCTTGTCCCAGAAAAAAAAAGTTTTTTGAATTTTGTATTTTCTCATGTCATTCGATTGTTTAGAGCATAAGAAACAAATGGACAAATAATTTTTTTGGAAAATTATATTTTATTCATATGTTATGATATGTCCTCTGTAGGTGACACCAGGACTCAGTTGTTAAAATTTTTTAATGAAATGAAATTGCATGTATAGGCAAAAACAATGGGATTTATTTTTAATTCACGAATACATTTTTAAGTTTCAGGATTTTTTTAAAACAAACTTTGTTAAAGATGATTCTGAGCGATGTTATAAAAGATATAACTGAATGCTTGATATACCATCTTACTTTATGCAATATGTGAGTAAAATTGGCCTTACTTGGATTTTCCCATTCAATACAATGTATCGGTATATTGCATCTAATTTGCATATTATTATGTTCTTGGTGCAACATGTAATGAAAAAAAGAAATATAATAAGGGGAGTAATAATTGGCAACATTTTCATAATAATATGTAATATTTCATAGGAATAATCTTATGTAATTTATTTCCCTATTTACTGTTTGTGTCTCAAATGCCCGATAAACATGATTTAAGTCCTGGTGTCCTCTACAGTGGACATTTATGAAATCAATGCCCTGTTTTGTAACAAAAAGTCAAAAGTCAAAAAGTTTGTAACAAAAATTTTGATTAGAAACCCCATAGCATTTTCCTGAGATGTTGATTTATAACAAACAATAAGAAAATTAATCAGATTTAAATTATAATTACAAAATATTATCATATTTCCATAAGTGCTAAACATTATTGTCAGCCATTTTTAAAGACCAAGAAGTTGTTGTTGTCCTGGTGAAACCTCCAAACATTTGGTATCTGTGCAAAGCCCTGAATGTGCTCTATAAAGGACATCCTGACTCACAACTGTGACGTGTGTGATGTCACAGAAACTCACTAAAATATAATGTCCACTACAGTGGACAAAAGTCTATTGCTGGGTCCCAGGAGGATATAATAATGTGCACTGCATAGTCCCTGACGAATAAATAAATGTGAATTTTTTCATTCTGTCACTTTGGCGAAACCTCTTTACATCTAATGCTTTATTTCAGGAGGAGGAAGTGTTGTGTCGGCTCACCAGGTGCCTGCTGTGTCTCAGTCGGCATACTCTCCTTCCTCACCTGAAATGCCAGATTCGCGGTTCTCCACGCCTCCGCAGACCCTGCTGAGCAACACCGGCCCTCCTCCGCCAATGATGACCGCTCCACCTACTCAACCCACCGCAAAGGTACACATACGCCTTACAGTATAGCAGGGCTCCAGACTGTGACTAAATGGTGGCATTTTGTGATGGAACCATTGTGTGTGTGTGTGTGGGACAAGACTCACCCACTTTTTACGACAAATTATATTGTACCCACTCACTTTTATCGTCTTTAATTCAGCACATGTCTGTTTACCTTCTAACTGATAAACACTAGCCTGCCGTGGTCATACCCAACTCAAGTCAGAATATGAGTCTGATGCTCCATTGTGCTGTGATTATGGGGCGTGTTTCAACCGAACCAGGAAAGACCTCAATTGGACAGACCTACAACCAATCAGAGCAACGGAGCGACGCATTATGCTAGCTGTCAAATGTCAACAGAGCTCAACTGCACTGTGTTGCCATGTCTGCTGTTTCCCCGCGGGTTGAAGCGACCTCAATTATGTTATGTATTGACCCAGGAATGCCAATGTTTGCAGGCAACCTTGCCAAAATAACACACCTTTTACACCTCAAATGCCTTTTTTTTCCTTCGGAGAAAACTGGTACTCCAGGTGTATCCCCCTCCCCCTGACTCAAGGTTGCCAGATTGGCTGCAGGATCAGCAGGAACGTTTGTAGATCTGCAGCTGTGGCAACTAGAGCAGATCTGGCAACCCGGATGCCCAAACACTACTGGCTTCGTGACTGGTTGGCAGGTGGAGGGCGGAGCTTCAGACTAAAACACAACATGTCAACATCAACATCAGCTGAGGGCTGCAACAACAACTTTAAAGTGACAATATCCTGGCCGGAATACTGTTGTCAGTGATAAAAGTATTTGAAATTAACATGATTTCTTAATGTCTAGTGACATCTCAGGGCCATTTCATGATTCATTGAAATACATTTCTTACATACAGTTCCTTTAAAGGGTTAATTCACCCAAAAATGAAATGTCTGTCATTAACTCCTCTCCCTAATGTCGCTCCACACCCGTAAGACCTCCGTTCATCTTCACACACAGTTTAAGATATTTTATATTTAGTCTGAGAGCGTATGCAAGTGTATGCACACTATACTGTCCATGTCCAGAAAGGGAATAAAAACATCATCACAGTAGTCCATATGTAAACTGTGTGTGAAGATGAACGGAGGTCTTACGGGTGTGGAACGACATTAGGGAGAGGAGTTAATGACAGACATTTCAATTTTGGGTGAACTAACCCTTTAAATATTGTGGGTGGGGCTGAGTTCAGCTGGCATCCAGGCTAGTCGTCTGCTGTCACTCTCCAACATCTTCAGCTTCTGATGGGTTGATTTTAGGCTAAATGCGAGGCTTCTGTCTCTGTTGTCTCCGCAGAAGAAAGGTGTGAAGCGTAAAGCCGACACCACCACTCCCACTACGCTCGGCTTCCCCGCGGCTGCTCGGATGGGAGGAATGGGAAAAGGCCATGGATCGGCCGGAGAAATGCCCCACTCTCTGTCCTCCATGCCTGTGGACTGTTCTCCCGGTTTGGGTGTTAATGACCCCGCCCACCTCCAGCCCGTTTTGGGACGCCAGCTGTCTCGCCGCCCAATCAAACCTCCACGCAAGGACCTGCCGGAGTCGGTGCGTCCCCATCTGCCCTCGCGGCGGGGCAAGCTGAGCAAGCAGCTCCGCTACTGCAGCGGCGTCCTGAAAGAACTGCTGTGTAAGAAACACGCGGCGTACGCCTGGCCCTTCTACAAGCCTGTGGATGCATCAACACTGGGCCTGCACGACTACCACGACATCATCAAACACCCCATGGACCTCAGCACCATCAAGGTGACACGCTAGAACACACACACACACACACACTCTCTCTCTCACACTGGGCCTGCACGACTATCACGACATCATCAAACACCCCATGGACCTCAGCACCATCAAGGTGACACGCTAGAACACACACACACACACACACTCTCTCTCTCACACTGGGCCTGCACGACTATCACGACATCATCAAACACCCCATGGACCTCAGCACCATCAAGGTGACACACTTGAACATACACACACACACACACACACACACACACACACACACACACACACACACACACACACACACTCTCTCTCTCACACTGGGCCTGCACGACTATCACGACATCATCAAACACCCCATGGACCTCAGCACCATCAAGGTGACACACTTGAACATACACACACACACACACACACACACACACACACACACACACACTCTCTCTCTCTCACACTGGGCCTGCACGACTACCACGACATCATCAAACACCCCATGGACCTCAGCACCATCAAGGTGACACGCTTGAACATACACACACACACACTCTCTCTCACACTGGGCCTGCACGACTACCACGACATCATCAAACACCCCATGGACCTCAGCACCATCAAGGTGACACGCTTGAACATACACACACACACACACACTCTCTCTCACACTGGGCCTGCACGACTATCACGACATCATCAAACACCCCATGGACCTCAGCACCATCAAGGTGACACGCATGCACACACACACACACACTCACACTCTTTCACTCACACACTCTCTCCCACGCACGCACAATCACACAACTCTTTCACACACTCACACACTCAGTCACACACACACACACAGACTCTCTCTCTCACACAAACACACACACTCAGTCACACACACACACACAGACTCTCTCTCTCACACAAACACACACACACTCTCACACACACACACACACACACACACACACACAGTGAGTGAGTGAGTGAGTGTGTGAGTGTGTGAGTGTGTGAGTGTGTGAGTGTGTGAGTGTGTGAGTGTGTGAGTGTGTGAGTGTGTGAGTGTGTGAGTGTGTGAGTGTGTGAGTGTGTGAGTGAGTGAGTGAGTGAGTGAGTGAGTGAGTGTGTGAGTGTGTGAGTGTGTGAGTGTGTGAGTGTGTGAGTGTGTGAGTGTGTGAGTGTGTGAGTGAGTGAGTGAGTGAGTGAGTGAGTGAGTGAGTGAGTGAGTGAGTGAGTGAGTGAGTGAGTGAGTGAGTGAGTGAGTGAGTGTGTGAGTGAGTGTGTGAGTGAGTGTGTGAGTGAGTGAGTGTGTGAGTGTGTGAGTGTGTGAGTGAGTGAGTGAGTGAGTGAGTGAGTGAGTGAGTGAGTGAGTGAGTGAGTGAGTGAGTGAGTGAGTGAGTGAGTGAGTGAGTGAGTGAGTGAGTGAGTGAGTGTGTGAGTGTGTGAGTGAGTGAGTGAGTGAGTGAGTGAGTGAGTGAGTGAGTGAGTGAGTGAGTGAGTGAGTGAGTGAGTGAGTGAGTGAGTGAGTGAGTGAGTGAGTGAGTGAGTGAGTGAGTGAGTGAGTGAGTGAGTGAGTGAGTGAGTGAGTGAGTGGACGACGTTCTAAACAGACGCACTGGTTATGAGCTCCTGTTAATCCACAAAAAGTATTGCTGTTGACTGAGGTAAAAACTCAAACTCTGTCCTTAACCTGTGTCTTAACACTTATAGTAGTATAAAACTACAGTAACGACGTGAAAAACGCGAAAAAGAGCCGCGACTGCGAGTTACAGTATCAGCCGTCAGAGAGAGCTGAATCTGAATCTGAATCTGAGAGCACCGCAGACACACAGCTGACTGCAGTCACCAGCGCGAACAAGAGAGAGACACACACCAGCACAAGATTATACAGTACGTCAAGGAGAAGATTTGTACTTATATTACTATTATTTGTTTATTAATAACAACTGCTGACATCATCCCAACTGTCAATAACGAACGCATTCAGCGGTTGCCATGGAGATTGTTTATCCTGCCGGCATTAAAGGAGATCAAAGAAAAGCGTTCAAACAGTCAGTGTTACATGAACACCCCGAGTCGCTCTATGTTGATATGACATCTCAAAATCACAAGACTAATCTGATCTTCTATACAGAGAGGAACCACATCTGGAAAAGTGCTATAAGTAACTTTTTCCCATACACTAAGAAGAGGGGGATCTGCAAAGGTTGCCAGATCATTGTTTTTGACTCAGCTGAGCATTCCTCACAGCTCCAAACCATCAATCTCTACAACAGTGGAATGGTCTTAATTCAAGGGAATGAAGCTAGTCTCCATGCGTTTGAGAAATCCTTTGCCCTTTTAAAGCAGACAGTCAGGGAGGAGACAGCTAGCAGTGAGGATGAATCTGAAGATGAGAACGGCCTGGTGAAGCTCTACTCTCCAGTCAGCACATCTCCGGCTCCATTCGATGAGCTGATGATCCAGCAGGACACACACACATCCCGCTATCTTCAGTGTCTCCCTGAGAAAATGGCTCTTCTAGAAATGGAGCTGTCAGAATTAAAACAGCTCATTCTTAGCCGCCCAGATGAGTTCACCATCACAAATCTCAAGACTGAAATTAAGGATTTACACACCATCAATATGAAAATGAAGCTTGAAATATCAAAAATGAAAGAGGACTCGGTGCAGAGAGAAAGAAAGTTAGAGAGAAACATTAAAGAGCTGAAAGAAAAGCTGGAAGAGCAGTATGCAGTGTGTCTTCAGCATAAAAACAAAGACAAAGAAAGTGAATCTCCCGACAACATCAGCAGAGAAAGTGATCCAGAAGTCCAGCATGAAGTGGCGTCACACAGCTCTCCAGCTCTAGAGCTCGCTCACACACAGCCGGCCTCCCACAGAGCACCAGTGGTCCTTCTGATGGACTCCATTGGGAAAGGCATCGAGCCAGAGAAGCTGTTCCCCAGACAGAGAGTCCTGGCGCTGCACTGCAGGAACACAGAGCGTGCTCATCAGCTGCTCTCCACAGAGGAACTCGGCAGCCCACAGTACCTCATCATCCACTCGGGCACCAATGACCTCCACAGCCTAAAGGGAGGCACAGCCAAGGCCATGTATGAGATGGCAGAGAGAGCCTCAGAAACGTTCCCTGCTGCACGTGTGCTGGTGTCCACTCTGCTGCCGCGGCTCGACGTCCCTCCCTCTGTGATCGACCAGATTAATGAAGAGCTCCATCACTCCTGCTCCAGCCTGCCCAACGTACACTTGGTCCCGCACAGCTCCATAAGGCCATGGCACCTGCACGACGGCCTCCACCTCAACAAGGATGGAGTCCGGATCTTTGCTAAAGCTATAAAGGACGTTGCCCTTGGACGCTTCCCAACAACTGGATACAGAGGAACTAAAAAGAACCAGATGAGACTGCAGCCGTTTGTTCCATCTGGACCTTCATCTCACTCCAGACCTCCTCAAGACCTCCAGAGACGACACCTGACTTCAAGATGGCCTCACAGACACCCAGAGAGACATCTTTACGCCGAAGCTCCACCCCCCCGCCGCCATCCACCTGAGCCGTCCCAGCAGAGGCGGAGCTACGCCCAGGTAGAGTCCCAGCAGAGGCGGAGCTACGCCCAGGTAGAGTCCCAGCAGCCCTCCTCTTCAGCTCAGGAACTCTCATCCAGTGATGTGGCCGATATTAAACAAATGCTACATCTCCTGTGCAACAAAATGTTCAACTAACATGCACAAAAACCTATTTATACCGCAGCTGATGACTATATTTATAATTGGTTAATTAATATTTACAACACGATTATTATAATTGTGATTAATTCATTTATTTATTTATTAATTTTTGTATCCTTACTCATATTTAAGATTCATTTCTAACTTTATGGGTTTTCTATTGTTATACTTGCCCTACTGTTAGTATTACTTATTTTTCTTATTTTTTATTTTATTTTATTTTATTACTTTTATTTTTATTTTTATTTTGTAAAAGGTTTTTGGTTTTGCCTTCAGTTAAACAGCAGTACTTTAATCTCTGATCAAAATATGTTAAATATTAGTTTTTGGAATATTCAGGGTCTATGCTCTAAAACATTTGGTTTGAAAAGCACAAACTCAGAATTCTTAAATAGCATCACAAATGTTGATATATTAATCCTAATAGAAACCTGGTGTAGATCCGATGTGTCCACTCAGTGTCCTGCAGGTTACTCTGAGATCATTCTGCCCTCCTGGAAAATTAACTCGGTCCATCGTGGCAGAGACTCTGGAGGATTAGTCATATGGATAAAGAATGATCTTGCCCCTTTCACATCTCCAGTACAGCAAGGCAAAAATCACATTTGGTTAAAATTGGATAAAAACCTTGGAATTTTGGATAAAGACCTCTTTATCTGTGGAATTTATATCCCTCCATCAGATTCTCCATATTACAATGAAGAGATATTTCACACTTTACAGGGAGAAATTCATCAATATCAAACCCAAGGGAAAATTCTCTTATGTGGAGATTTAAATGCCCGAACTGGTTTAGAACCAGACTACACTGATAATTCAGGAGATAAACATCTGTTCACACAAATGCCCCGAGACCTCTTCAATACCCTACCCAGAAGAAATAACCAGGATGCTGGAGTCAATAGACATGGGAAGGAGGTAGCCCATCTGTGTCAAACGTTAGGTCTTTATATCCTGAACGGCAGAATCAAAGAAGATTCCTGTGGTCACTTTACCTGTAGCACAAATCTCGGGAACAGTGTTGTAGATTATGCCTTATCCAATCTAAGCCCCTCCAATTTCAGTGCATTTACCGTCAAAACTCAGTCTCCCCTGTCTGATCACAGCCAGATCAATGTTTCCATTAAAGGTGAAAACATCAGACCAAGAGAAATACATAAGCCAATCCCCCTATACAAACTCAACACATCCTATAGATGGACTCATAGCACTGCTGAATCATATATTAATGCATTAAAGTCAAACGAAATAGTCAATTCCTTAACAACGTTTAGTAATTCAATATATGATATTAACCGGCTGGGAATTAATTTAGCAATTAAACATATTAATGGCATTTTTGAAAATATAGCAAAAAAAGCTCATTTAGATAAATTGACACCACACACGCACAAAAAACACACTAAACATAAACCTTCTGAAAAATGGTTTGATCACGACTGTAAAAGAATTCGACGAGAGCTACGACTCATTTCAAATCAAAAACACAAAGATCCAGTCAACCCTGAGTTACGCTTCAAACACTCAGAGCTTCTGAAACAGTACAAAAACACACTGAGACAGAAGAAGCTGGATCATTATAAAAACACGCTTCAAAAGATTGAACACACCGTTGATCAGGGCCAGTTCTGGAGCATGTGGAACAGGTTAAACTCTACAAAGCCACAAGAACCAGCCATACAAGATGGTCAGATTTGGAAAGATTATTTTGAGAACATCTATACCCATCAAACTGACCCTTTAAATAATCCCAACCAATTAAAAATCCTTGAAAAATTAAACGCTCTTGAGTCATGCATCAAAAACAACCAAAATCCCCTAGATTATCCAATAACCCAAGAGGAACTTAGTGGAAAACTGAAATCCCTCAAATTGAATAAATCCTGTGGCCCCGACAACATAAAAAATGAGATGCTTAAATACAGCTCTCCTGAACTTCAGAACGCTCTGCTTAAAGTTTTCAACCTGATTCTGAGTTCAGGGGTTTTTCCAGAGGTCTGGAATACAGGGCTCATCTCTCCCATCTTTAAAAGTGGAGACAAAACTGATCCTAATAACTACAGAGGAATCTGTGTAACCAGCAATTTGGGAAAAGTATTCTGTTCTATAATCAACTCCCGGATTTCAGCCTTCTTAAATCAGCACAATGTCATCAGCAAATCTCAAATTGGCTTTCTCCCCAAACATCGAACCACTGATCATATTCACACACTACACACATTACTAAACCAACATGTACACCAAAAGAAGGAAGGAAAAATATTTGCTTGCTTCGTCGATTTCAGGAAGGCTTTTGATTCCATTTGGCATAAAGGATTGTTTTATAAAATCATTCAAAGTGGTATTGGGGGAAAAACATATGACTTGATAAAAAACATGTATAACAAAAATAAATGTGCAGTAAAAATTGGTCATCAAAGAACAGAATATTTTTCCCAACAGCGAGGGGTCAGACAGGGCTGCTGCCTCAGCCCAACTCTATTTAACATTTATATTAATGAATTGGCAGATCTATTGGACCAATCAGAGAGTACAGGACTTCAACTGTTTGACACAGAAGTCAAATATTTACTGTATGCAGACGACTTACTAATTCTGTCTAAAACACCAGAAGGCCTCCAGAAAAACCTCGACATCTTAACTAAATACTGCCAGGACTGGTCCTTAGAAGTCAACTCCCATAAAACTAAGATCATGATTTTTCAGAAGAAACCCAGAAATCTGGAACATAAACATATATTTACTGTAAACAACAGCACAATTCAACACACTTTACATTATAATTATCTTGGTCTGGTTCTAACACCCACTGGAAACTTTAAATTAGCAATTAAAACATTAATTGCAAAAGCCCGCAGAGCCCTGCACGCTATACGAATGAAATTATTTAAAATAGACATCCCCATTAGAATCTGGACAAAGATATTCGATAGCGTCATCCTGCCCATTGCACTGTACGGAAGTGAGGTCTGGGGCCCAGCGAGTAACTTCAGCCATAAGGTCTGGGACAAACACCCTGTAGAAGGCCTACATGTAGAGTTCTGTCGAAACATCCTCCACGTCCACAGAAACACACCGAACAACGCATGCAGGGCGGAGCTGGGCCGACTGCCCCTTAATCTAGCCATTAAAAAAAGAGCCTTGAAGTTCTGGATCCACCTACACTCAAGCTCTAAAGATGATCTTCAGTTTAAAGCCCTACAAACCCAGAACAGTCATCTCTGTGTAATGGTGTCAGAACTGATGAACAAAGCGTATACCACTGCTCCTGTAAAATCTGCAGAAATCAAAGAAATCATGAAAAACGAGAGAGAGGCGTATATGCAGCATTGGAAACATCAAACCAAAGAGCAAAGCCGTCTCCAATGTTATCTGGGACTAAACAGAGAGTACAGTCTGGCTAACTATCTCATCTCAGTCAGAAACACAACACACAGAGCGCTATTAACGAAGTACAGGCTGAGTGACCACACGCTGGCCATAGAAAGAGGGCGGCATAAGAAGACATGGCTGCCCACAGAAGAGCGTATCTGTAGAGAGTGTAGATCAGGAGCAGTGGAGACAGAGGCACACTTCCTCCTCCACTGTGATAAATACACCGCCCTAAGAGACTCACTGGATGGGCAAATACAACACATTATCCCTGACTTCCAGTCACTACACCATCACGAAAAACTGAAGGTCTTACTCGGTGAAGGACCTGCTTCCACTTATATAGCACAGCATATCTATAAATGCCACAAATTGAGATGTACTGAGTGAACACATCCTGATTAATAATATATGTATTGCTTATTATCTGTATATATAAATATAAATGTGAATATGTTTGATGTATGTTTCTGTTTTGCTTTGTGAAATGCTTTGGCAATATGTACCCATGTATGTCATGCCAATAAAGCACAATTGAATTGAATTGAATTGAGTGAGTGAGTGAGTGAGTGAGTGAGTGAGTGAGTGAGTGAGTGAGTGAGTGAGTGAGTGAGTGAGTGAGTGAGTGAGTGAGTGAGTGAGTGAGTGAGTGAGTGAGTGAGTGAGTGAGTGAGTGAGTGAGTGAGTGAGTGAGTGAGTGAGTGAGTGAGTGAGTGAGTGAGTGAGTGAGTGAGTGAGTGAGTGAGTGAGTGAGTGAGTGAGTGAGTGAGTGAGTGAGTGAGTGAGTGAGTGAGTGTGTGAGTGAGAGAGAGTGTGTAGGAACGCTGGGATGAAACGCACAGAGGTGATGTAAGTGTGTGTGTTGTGCTCCTCAGAGGAAGATGGATGAGCGCGAGTACAGAGAAGCCCAGCAGTTCAGCGCCGATGTCAGACTCATGTTCTCCAACTGCTACAAGTACAACCCTCCAGATCACGACGTGGTGTCCATGGCACGCAAACTGCAGGTGTGTGTGTGTGTGTGTGTGTCCACTCACTCCACAGCCTCTTCTAGTTTATTTAAGGATTGTGCTTAAATGCCAAAAATTCGTAATGATCCTAAAAAAAATTTTTTTTGTGCAAACTGTCAAGTTATTTCTGTTGGAGGCGGGTTTGATTTAGTTGTTTTTATTATTATTATTATATGTTAAAAAAATTATTATTATTGCTGTTAACTAAAATGCTTAATATCGTAATATAATTTTTATTGTGTAATGTTATATTTGTTATATTTTATTATGATTTGGGTGTTATTTTTTTAATTATTAAATGTATTATTATTTTTACTCACTTCGTATTTTAAATATTATTTATACATTTATTTCGGAGAAAATAAAGCCTTTATTTTAATTATAAACTTTTTTAAGTTGTTCTCAGTTTGACCAGGCCAAATTAAATAAATAAATATTTTTTAGTATTTATTTTTATTTATTATAATTATTAAATGGTTTATATCGTAATATAGTTTTTATTGTGTAATGCTATATTTGTAATATTATACATTTATTTAATTTTTTTAAATATAATTAATAAATGTATTATTATTTTTACTCATTTAGTATTTAAAATATTATTTATTAATTTATTTATTTGGAGGAAATAAAGCTTTTATTTAATTCGGCCTGGTCAATATAGGAGCAATTTAAAAAAGTGTATAATTTAAATAAAATAATACTTTTCTAGTATTTATTTTAATTTTATTATGATTATTAGATGTTGTTTTTATTATTATTATTATTTTTATTCATTTTAATATTTTTAAATATTTATTTTCTTTATTGGAGATAAAAGCAAAACCTGATATTATTTGCTCCTAATATCAGCCTTATCAAACTGAGTGATTTAAATAAAATATATTTTTATTTTTTATTAATAAACAATTGCTATTTGTAGTTATTTTTATTATTATTATTATTATTTTTTTTTATTAATCTTTTGAAATATTCTTTTTTTTTATTTATTGGATTGGTATTATTTTGCCTAATATAAGCCTTATCAAACTGGGAGCCTTTCAAATAGAAAAGGTCTAAAATATAATATATAAAGTAAAATATATATATATATCCCCCCAATTTTTTTAAATGAAACACTACTTTTATTATAGTGACATATATTGCCAGTCAACTTTTGTTTTATTAAATTATTATACATTATTTTTTTTGGTTTCGTTTTTTAGCATTTTTATATGATCATCCTTCTTCAGATTCTCTTTTCACTCCATCTTTCCAAAGGACGTGTTTGAGTTTCGCTTCGCAAAAATGCCTGACGAGGTTTCGGAGGAAGAGGAATTGTCTCCCATGCCACTGGGACGGAACATGGGCATGCTGGGAATGCACCACTCCTCCTCCTCCTCTTCGTCCTCCTCTTCATCCTCCTCTTCCTCCTCGTCGGAGAGCGAGCTGAGCAGCGACGGTGAGCCGAGCAGCGAGAGCAGCGCGAGCTCGGACAGCGAGGAGGAGCGAGCTCAACGCCTGGCCCAACTGCAGGACCAGGTGTGTACTCAGGTACACAAACCCCTTCCTGCTACACTACACACACATATATATATATATATATATATATATATATATATATATATATATATAATATATATATATATATATATATATATATATATATATATAAACATCATATATATATATATGAAAAACTGCCCTTCTGCTCCTGTTAGAATAATTTCAAAAAGGACTAAGCAGTGACCTTGAAATTTAGGAAATTGTATGTTGTTCTCTAATTTTGATCTCTACTGTGTGTGTATATATATATATTAGGGGTGTCCCCGACTAAGGATTTAAACATTCGAATCAGAATTTTCTAATCTCTCTATAGTCGACTAAGAGTCGAATCATCTATGTGTGTGTAAACCATAGACCATATAAACATAAAAGGTATAAACGGGTTGGGAAGGGCAGGACACTAGTCAGCAGGAGGCTAAGACTATTTTTATTTTACTTTACACACGGCACACAGCCACCACTTTTAATAAAGTGATCAAAACTAGACTACACTACACATTCGTAAATTACCCGTTCTCTCATAACATTTAAACACCGCGGTCGAAACACAGAACATCACACAAATATATAAAATAACATTTTGACAAATAAACCTAAAAAAACCTGCCTAGAGAGGAAAAGAACACTTTGAGTGCGTTTATATGCACGTTCTGAAGCCGATTGTGGGGGTCGCACACCGGACTGAAGCTCAGCGCCGTGTCTCAGGGATCTAACACCAGGCAGACGTGAAGGTTATATACATGCAAGCTCAATTTTGAATCGACTTCTGACAGAAGAGCTGCACGATGAGTGTATCTTGTAGCACGATTTGAGGGAAATATACATTTAATCGCCGCGGACAGGCGTCGAATGCCGCCGTAGTTGTGTATATGTGTTCGAATTTTAAAGGCGCGGCGCGTCCGGTGCGAAGCTCAGTGCTCTTAAAGGGGCGATCGCTCAGCGCCGCGACACGTCTTATAACACTAATATTGAGCACCCCCATATTGCCAAAATGGTATGACCTCGTTTCATAACAGCCGCGAAGACTCGACCATGGTTAAGTGGTCGAATCCGATCCTGCATATCGATGCATCGAATCTTCGACTATTAGGGGTCACCCCCATGGGCGTCGGTTTGAAATGTGCTGGGGACAGAGACGCATTCAGAAGTGCCTTTTCAGAAGTGCTGGGTACAATGATGGATTAATTTTTTTCTCTCTTTCGCGCGGGTCATGTTTTGAAAGACGATGTCCTGTAGCTTACTAATGTAAATTAATAAAAATGTATACAAAAATCCATATATCTTTTCATTGAATTGTAAAATTCATAGTAATGATTTATAAAAAAGAAAACTAAAACCAGTGTGAAATAAATGATAAAAGCAGGAATAAGACATTCATTGAACATGATTCCCTGCTTTTCCAGGTAGCTACTAAACATCTGCAAAGTCTGGTGTCCACAAATAACAACGGACCTTTCAAAAAAGCATAATCGTTCATGATGTATGTGCGATGTATTTGGATGCTGAACCATTATTTATTATTATAGGCTTTGTACTTCACTCGCATTCAATAGGCCTAATGATGAAAAAAAAATCATCCTCTTCACATGCGCAAAAATGTGCTTGAGAATAGACACCTGGACTCCCGCGGGACTCGCAGAACCCAACGCGTATAGAGAACGGCGCGGGACTAGATTTGGCTGAGCGCGGGCGGTAAGGTGTGTGTGCTACTCGCGTGTGTGCGGATTGCGGGAGAATAAAACTATTTGCGGGACTCCCGCAAAATAGAAATATCTAAAAATAAAACATCTACAAACAAATAAATTGTTATTCATCTATTACACAAAACCAAAAAGAAAAACTAAAACGAAATAAAAAAAGATTTACAGGCGCACGCAGGCAGAGTATAACACGTCTTTTGCTGCATTGTGCAATGTAACCAATATGTGTTTATTTCTGGAACGCAATGGCCAAACAGATATATTTAAGATAGAATCCACTCAAAGGAGTTTTTTGCGCAGTGCTGAATTCTATATGCTGACAAATCGTCTGATTATAGCAAAGAAAGTGTTGACATTTTGGAAGATTCATTGTGCAGTCATTTCTATTGCTAACAGAGCTTTGTGAGATCGCAATTAACTGAGATATCTTTTTTGGAATTATGAAGGGGGCACCCTTTGCCCGTATTCTGCCACGCCAACCCACGCATGCACACGCTTGCTTTACGTTAAGTTACTACTTGTCATGGACGTACAGAGAAAAACTATTTATACTTTTATGCGGACGGGAGCGGGACAAAACATGAATGTTGCGGGCGGGAGCGGGAGAAGGTTAAGAGAAGGTATAACATAAAATCCGTCCCGCGCAGGTCTCTACTTGGAAACACCACAGTGGTGCAGTGCTCACGCTGAATGGCACGAAATGTTGGCTATTACTGACTATTTAACCTCTTAACCCTCGCACCTTTTTTTGAGAATTAAAAAGAAACGACATACCCCAAATAAAAATGTCTGCAGCTCTTAAACCCTATGGCCTATATCCATAAATTTGGTCTTATTTTAAACTGAGCTGTGTAACGTCTTATATATTAGGTTGGCTATTTTATTGTGATAATGAACTGACTGCGATGTTTGCGGTGCTGGAATAAGTGCGAGCGCAAGGCGGCTGCGCGAACGAGCAGAGGAAACAAATAAAATCTGTAATTTTGGTCATACCGATAATAAGAGAAATACATTGTTCGAAATTGCAAAGTGTTTACTTGCATTGTGCAATTTTAAAATAAAGAAAACACGATTTGCTTTCTGTCGTGGGTTTCCATTCCGTGAACCTGTTTGGAGGAGCGCCGCCTCACGATAATGAAAAAAATTCAGCGGCAACTGTCGCACATTTTTCTTTCTTTCTTTCTTTCTTTCTTTCTTTCTTTCTTTCTTTCTTTCTTTCTTTCTTTCTTTCTTTCTTTCTTTCTTTCTTTCTTTCTTTCTTTCTTTCTTTCGTTTTCAACAACAACAAAAAAAGTGGTGGGCACAAAATGACTCATGACGAAATCTGGTGGGTACGTGTCCCCCGTCCCCCCCCATAATCGACGCTTATGGTCACCCCTAATATATATATATATATGATCTCATGAACACAATGACAGGGTCGAATGGACTGGATTCAGGGTACAATTTTTAAAACACAACCAACATATAAAACGACAACAAAAATAAAACGTTAACAATGTTTCCACAACTTGGACTGATAACATGTAATGTTAGTGTTAAACCTTGATACAAGGAGCACCAAGTAAAATCTTGCCTAGGGCAGCAGATTGGTCAGGGCCGGCCCTGTGCACATCAACCTCATGAAATCAGCTCTTACTTTGATAAAAGCCTCTGGGCTTGTGTATAAAATCACCACGGCAGGGTAACCCTGGTCTTGTGTTTCAGCTCCGCGCGGTGCATGAGCAGCTGGCCGCCCTCTCTTCTGGCCCGATTGTCAAACCAAAAAGGAAACGAGAGAAAAAGAAGGACAAGAAGAAGAAAAAGAAGCCGGAGAAGCGGAGAGGAAGCCGAAGTTTAAGTGATGAGCGGGACAAAATGGCTAAAAGTAAATCGAGCCGAGCTTCACTGTCATCCACACAGAGCAAGAAAGGCCCGGCGAAGAAAAGCAGCAAGAGCAAGTTAGTGATTTCTGATAATAATCTGCCCACATGTAATGTTTCAAATTGTATTTTTAACTATCTGTGTTAAAAGGATAGTTAAATCCTTAACGCTGTGTTACTTCAGCGCTGGGAAGATGAATATGTATTTAAACTGTAGTAGAAATGTGAAATTATTTTTGTATTTGGTGCTTTCTAGACTAAGAAAAGACAGTAAATGTATTTGTCTCATGGGGCTGAAAGACTACAATTCCCAGAATGCTTCGCTGCCCTGTGAGGCCACTCCCAAAGCCACCGCTACTGGATTACAGTGACTGAGTTTGAGAATAGACACTACAATTAAATACTGAACGTGTCTGTTCAATATAATGAGTGAGCCGCTGAGGGAGTGTCACAGCACTAACGCTGCAGGAGTCTGATTACATTTAAAGGGTTACTTCAGCGATTAACATATGGCTTTGGATCAGTAGAAACCCTGGAGTATATTCAAATGATCGTGCTCCCCCCTCTTATATCCCCCTGAGACGAGAGATTTATGCATTTTACTTCTGGAAAAATTCCTCTCGTGACGCAAATTGACGATATTTACGTCACGAGAGGAATGTTTGCCCAGAGGCTAAAGGCTACAGCCAGCAGAGGGAGCCATTTCCGCATGTTTTCAACTCGCGCGTGGGGAATGGAGATCACACTCAGCTCAGCTACAGGCATTCATTTTAACGGATGCTAAGCAATGTAAGTGTTTTAACTTCTCAAATTAATTTCTATGAAAGTTAAGCTTCCAAAGGCATGAACTGAAAACGCGTTGTGAATGTATGCCGCGAATGTGGTCGCGATTACCTCAGCTCTCATCACGAGAGCTCATCAACTCATTTATGACGTTAAATGTAATCTGACTCCTAATCCCAGTCTGCTGTGAGACTCACGCGGCAACTCGATCGTTATATTGAACACACACGTTCAGTATTTAATTGTACTTTCTGAACTCAGTCACTGTAATCCAGTAGCCGTGGCTTTGGGAATGGCCTCACAGGGCAGCGAAGCATTCTGGGAGTTGTAGTCTTTAATCCCCATGAGACAAAAATAAATTTTCTGTCTTTTCTCAGTCTAGAAAGCACCAAATTCAAAAATAATTTCACATTTCTACTACATTAATGACCCAGTTTAAATGCAGATTCATCTTCCCAGCGCTGAAGTACCCCTTTAACGTCATGAATGAGCTCTCGTGATGAGAGCTGAGGTAATCGTGACCGTGCTCGCGGCATACATTCACAGGGCGTGTTCAGTCTGGCGTGTTTTCAGTTCATGCCTTTGGAAGCTTAACTTTCATAGAAATTAATTTGAGAAGTTAAAACACTTACCCAATCATTTGATTATACTCCAGGGTTTCTACTGAGACAAAGCCATATGCTAATCGCTGAAGTAACCCTTTAAGTGCCTATTTATGCCAAAATAGTTGCAGTGGACTGGTCACTGAAATATATTGTGTTCAAACCTTACAAGGAGCTAAACCAGTTCATTCATCGGCCCAAATCTTTGACTCCCACATATTATTATAAGCATTATAAGTAGGGCTGGGTATTGTTAGGAATTTCACAATTCGATTTCGATTCTTGAGGCTTCGGTTCGATTTCGATTCGATATTGATCTATTAGCTTGGATATCGATTCATTAATAAGTAAATACACAAGTAATTAAAGCAGCACTAGGTAACTTTTCAACCTTCATAATATATTTTCAAGACTCTTGTGATGATACATCGACTTACAATAGGTTGAATGACACGTCTGCCATAGCCTGATGGGGTCTGTATCGTTTTTAATCATACTTTTAAACGTCGGGTTTCGGGTAGTAACCCGAGAACAAAAAGAACTACAAAATTCGACTGCTTTACGGCATATACGTCACT
This sequence comes from Pseudorasbora parva, assembly GCF_024679245.1. NCBI lineage: Eukaryota > Metazoa > Chordata > Actinopteri > Cypriniformes > Gobionidae > Pseudorasbora > Pseudorasbora parva. The sequence continues at coordinate 2,824,616 of NC_090178.1, forward strand.
TCCACCAACACACACACTTCCTTAAATTCGGACGTGCGAGCCCAACTTTGTTCGTCGGATAATATAGTCATGTCCGAAGCAGCAGAGACAAATAAGAAAGAAAAGGTTTTGTTGGAAGAAAGCAATAAGAGGAAACGAGAAAGTGATGTGATTAAAGGCAGGACGAGGACCAACATGTGACCAGCGTTTGCTCGTCGGCGTGAGCTGAAGGAGGCGTGCCCGACCGATGCTGTCCTGCTTGTTACGGTGTTTACCGACCACTCAAACATTGAACTGAAGTATCATATAGATTCTGTAAAACGCTAACCAATAGACTACTATAATGACGCTGGCTTGTAAACGTGAGCATCGCGATTATTTGGCGTTTGAAAAAAATAAAACCCATGAAATTATATTCCTATGACATGCTGAAACATATGCCACTGACAGTAGCTGGGATGAAGACATTTCACACGCGCCGCCAGAAGAACACCTGCATGTGAACTCCTCCTGCAGTGTTCAGGGGAACTGTTAGTGCTGCACCGACCCGCGGGACGCTTTTATGAAGTTATTTGGTCCGCACCGCACCACTGTATATATTTTTACAACCCGCCGCGCACCCGCAACCATTAAATAGACATACGGGGTCCGCGGGTTATGAGACGACCCGCACATCACTAGTTCAGGGCTATCAGGCTATCATGTCAACAAATGCACGCGCGATGGCATCCCCTGCTGTAGGATGACAGAGCTTACGACAGTAGTTGAGGACATTATTATTTCCCAACTGTAGGGGGACCCCGAGAGCAAAAGTTGCCAAGTGCTGCTTTAAGTACCTGAGTATATTTTTAAATAATGTATGCAGTATTATCAATGTTTAAGAACAAACTGACCCCAGCATGTTTCCTTTCATTTTTTATTTAGCAGAATAAATTGTACAATATTGTACGTGTTGAGAACAAACCACAACTGTAACAAACAGGTGCTTAACCTCTAAAGTGCATGTAACCGTAAGTAGCAGAAAGTTTATTTATTTCTTCCTATACATTTAAGTTATAAAAGAAATTTAAACAGAAGCACAAAATGTGCATACTCATAAAACAAAGTGCATTGATATTATAACATTACAAAGTGTTTCCCACAGATTCGAAAGCAAATAACTGTATAGTGTAGTGAAGCTGTTGTCTGTCCACTTAAAGGCGCACTATGCAACTCTCCGTCCACTGGAGGGCGTCTATTCTAAAACAAGGCGTAGTTTGATGACGCCAAGTGTGAGCGCAGTATCTTGGGACATGTGGTCTTCACATCACAGCTGGTGGAAAATAGGACTCGGGCAGAAATCACGTTCATGGATGCGGTTATTAACTTTACTGTAGTGTAAAGCAGAGCAGGACCGAGTGTTGTGGAGCTGAGCACGGCTGCTGGAGTGATTGTTACACAAACACACGGCTCGCGAGCACCGGGCACTTTTATTATGACGAGACGGGACACAGTCGCGAGCGCTTCCACGTTTCCGGTCATGAGTATAAGGTAAAGCCAGCAGCTCTGTTGATCATATTAGATACATTTAAGTGTGTTTAAAATGATGTTCTGACATTACTCTGTGCGTTCCTCGGCGCTGCTGTGTTAAAACTGCTAAGAGAAAAGCGCTTATGCCATATAAAACCGAGGGTAACGCAGATATGACGCGATTGACAGGCGACTCGCTCAAACGCTATGCTGACACGTCCCGGTCCTTGGTTTAAATAGCAATTTTCTCACAATTTACAAATAGTTGGAAACATTTGGGATATTGTAAGTACCCAACTGAACAAAATATATAACACTGGCCTAGTGGTTTTGGGATATTTTACTGCAAATATACTGCATAGTGCACCTTTAAGCCATTCAAATGTATTGAGAGCGCTGGTTTGTTTACAACTATTGAGAGTGCCGTGATCTACGTGACCGGGCGTTGCCACGAGATGAACACATGTCATAACGCGGCCGGTGTTGATTCTGTGGCGCAATAACACTGAGCAACTGATGAGCTGATTCAAAATGAGCCCAAATGTCGGCTTTTAACGTTAGTGGTGCAGGCTTGAACGGAGTGCAGCTGCTGTTTTGTTTAAGCGCATCTTGTACAGCGCTGACCGCTTTCACTAGAGTGTTGCCCACAGCGCCGCCACTGGCCGGTGGACTGAATCGATTCATAGGATTTGAAGAATCGATATTGAATTGAGAAACAAATAATTGCAATGCATTGATGAATTGATATTTTTACCCAGCCCTAATTATAAGTCTCTTTTGTCTTATCTGCTCTGGCAGGAACACAAAGAAATCTGCCTCATCGTCTCGTTTTGCGGCCGCCGCTGTCTCCGCCGCCATCTCCTTGCCTCACTACGACTCTGAGGAAGAGGAGGATGGCCTTCCTATGAGTTACGACGACAAGCGGCAGCTCAGCCTGGATATCAACAAACTCCCCGGAGAGAAACTGGGGCGCGTGGTGCATATCATCCAGTCGAGGGAGCCCTCCCTGCGCGACACCAACCCCGAGGAGATCGAAATCGATTTTGAGACGCTGAAGCCGTCCACACTGCGCGAGCTGGAGCGTTATGTCATGACCTGTCTGCGCAAGAAACCTCGCAAACCCTATGGTGACCTGAGGTTTGATGACTGTAAGTAAAGCTGGATTACAGAACTAGAAAATATAAATTTTTACTCAATATAGAGCAGCACGATTAATTGTTAAAAAGATTGCAATCTCTATTCATCCAGTAATTAAACGAGAAGTCTTTGAGTCAGTCATTAAATCATCCACTCAAGAGATTCATTCAAAAACGCTGATTCATCCAGTAATGAAACAAGTGAAGTCTTTATGAGTGAGTCATTGAATCATTCAAGAGATTCATTCAAAAACGCTGATTCATCCAGTAATGAAACAAGTGAAGTCTTTATGAGTGAGTCATTGAATCATTCAAGAGATTCATTCAAAAACGCTGATTCATCCAGTAATGAAACAAGTGAAATCTTTGAGTGAGTCATTGAATCATTCAAGAGATTAGTTCAAAAACGCTGATTCATCCAGTAATGAAACAAGTGAAGTCTTTATGAGTGAGTCATTGATTGATTCAAGAGATTCATTCAAAAACGCTGATTCATCCAGTAATGAAACAAGTGAAGTCTTTATGAGTGAGTCATTGAATCATTCAAGAGATTTATTCAAAAACGCTGATTCATCCAGTAATGAAACAAGTGAAATCTTTGAGTGAGTCATTGAATCATTCAAGAGATTCATTCAAAAACGCTGATTCATCCAGTAATGAAACAAGTGAAGTCTTTATGAGTGAGTCATTGAATCATTCAAGAGATTCATTCAAAAACGCTGATTCATCCAGTAATGAAACAAGTGAAGTCTTTATGAGTGAGTCATTGAATCATTCAAGAGATTCATTCAAAAACGCTGATTCATCCAGTAATGAAACAAGTGAAATCTTTATGAGTGAGTCATTGAATCATTCAAGAGATTAGTTCAAAAACGCTGATTCATCCAGTAATGAAACAAGTGAAGTCTTTATGAGTGAGTCATTGATTGATTCAAGAGATTCATTCAAAAACGCTGATTCATCCAGTAATGAAACAAGTGAAGTCTTTATGAGTGAGTCATTGATTGATTCAAGAGATTCATTCAAAAACGCTGATTCATCCAGTAATGAAACAAGTGAAGTCTTTATGAGTGAGTCATTGAATCATTCAAGAGATTCATTCAAAAACGCTGATTCATCCAGTAATGAAACAAGTGAAGTCTTTATGAGTGAGTCATTGAATCATTCAAGAGATTCATTCAAAAACGCTGATTCATCCAGTAATGAAACAAGTGAAGTCTTTATGAGTGAGTCATTGAATCATTCAAGAGATTCATTCAAAAACGCTGATTCATCCAGTAATGAAACAAGTGAAGTCTTTATGAGTGAGTCATTGAATCATTCAAGAGATTCATTCAAAAACGCTGATTCATCCAGTAATGAAACAAGTGAAGTCTTTATGAGTGAGTCATTGAATCATTCAAGAGATTAGTTCAAAAACGCTGATTCATCCAGTAATGAAACAAGTGAAGTCTTTATGAGTGAGTCATTGAATCATTCAAGAGATTCATTCAAAAACGCTGATTCATCCAGTAATGAAACAAGTGAAGTCTTTATGAGTGAGTCATTGAATCATTCAAGAGATTCATTCAAAAACGCTGATTCATCCAGTAATGAAACAAGTGAAGTCTTTATGAGTGAGTCATTGAATCATTCAAGAGATTAGTTCAAAAACGCTGATTCATCCAGTAATGAAACAAGTGAAGTCTTTATGAGTAAGTCATTGATTGATTCAAGAGATTCATTCAAAAACGCTGATTCATCCAGTAATGAAACAAGTGAAGTCTTTATGAGTGAGTCATTGATTGATTCAAGAGATTCATTCAAAAACGCTGATTCATCCAGTAATGAAACAAGTGAAGTCTTTATGAGTGAGTCATTGAATCATTCAAGAGATTCATTCAAAAACGCTGATTCATCCAGTAATGAAACAAGTGAAGTCTTTATGAGTGAGTCATTGAATCATTCAAGAGATTCATTCAAAAACGCTGATTCATCCAGTAATGAAACAAGTGAAGTCTTTATGAGTGAGTCATTGAATCATTCAAGAGATTCATTCAAAAATGCTGATTCATCCAGTAATGAAACAAGTGAAGTCTTTATGAGTGAGTCATTGATTAATTCAAGAGATTCATTCAAAAACGCTGATTCATCCAGTAATGAAACAAGTGAAGTCTTTGTGAGTGAGTCATTGAATCATTAATTCAAGAGATTCATTCAAATCTCCTGATTCATCCAGTAATGAAACAAGTGAAGTCTTTATGAGTGAGTCATTAAATCATTCAAGAGGTTCATTAAAAACTGCTGATTCATCCAGTAATGAAACAAGTGAAGTCTTTATGAGTTAGTCTTTGAATCATTCACTCAAGAGATTTGTTAACGGATTCATCCAGTAATAAAACAAGTGATTCTTTGATTAATTGAATCATTAATTCAAGAGTCATTAAAAAATGCAGATTCATCCAGTAATAAAACCAGTGAAGTCTTTGAGTGAGTCATTGAATCATTCACTCAAGAGATTTATTTCAAATACGCTGAATCATCCATTAATGAACAAATGAAGTCTTTATGAGCGAGTCATTAAATCATTCATTCAAGAGATTCATTAAAAACGGCTGATTCATCCAGTAATGAAACAAGTGAAGTCTTTATGAGTGAGTCATTGAATCATTCACTCAAGAGATTTATTTCAAAAACGCTGATTCATCCAGTAATGAAACAAGTCTTTGATTGATTCTTTGAATCATTCTGAATTTGTGATTTTCAATTTATGCAGAATCGTGCAGCTCATTATCTATTCTTTATATGTAGTATGATGTGCAATTGGTTACCTTATGCAGTGTATAAAGTGTAATCTATATGTGTCTTGTTTGCAGTCGTGAAGAAGGGAGGAGGTGGAAAGAGCCGAGAGGAGCTGGCTCTGGAGAAGAAGAGAGAACTGGAGAGGAGATTGCAGGATGTGAGCGGGCAGCTGAATTCTGCCAAGAAACCCCAGAAACCCAAAGGTAGGGCTTATTACAGCCACAGCATGTTCTCTGGTGTCTTATGGGATCAATTTAGTTTGTGTGTGTTGAGCTGTTGTTGAACAAGCAGGTGAAAATGAGGACACACACAGGACGAGATCTTGCACTCAAAAAACTACTAGAAAGAAAAAAAAACTCACAATGCAATAAATCCTGCTCCACATGAATCCGTCTTTGAGTTTGGGTCATTATAAAATGCCGATGGGAACAAAACATGCAACAAACTTCTTCACAAACTTAATAAGAAGCACTTGCACACTGGTTGTCGTCAACAAAAGAGAAGCCTTAAAGGGACAGTTCGCCCAAAAATTAATTTTTTGCCATTTAAGCCCCGTTCACACCGCCAGCGACACGCAGCGACAAAGCGACATGATCCCATTCATTTCAATGGAGCGCTGGCGACTTCCGGCGACACGAGTGACAGTGACTGTTGGCGACAGAATGTGGGCGTGTCAAGCGACGTGAGACACGTGACAAAAGTTCAGCAATTTCAATTTTTTTTGCAAACGAGAAGCGATTTTCACGAGCGACAACCAATAGGAGTGAAGTCAGTGGAGTGCACGTGATCCGTCTGCTTTACTGCGGTGTCCGGAGGAGTTGTGGATATTAGCTTTTAGCAAGTCCCCTGTTCTTTACTACACTTGATATGTCTGTGTAGCCTACATTCAGAGACACATTTAAAAAAAATGATGCATGGCATTGTGGGGATATAAAGTAAGTTTTGACTAAACTGCAGGCAATATGGTCCACCTATTACAGTTCAGTGTGTATGTATTCTAATAACTTGCTCTGTTCTGCAGACTAGTAACACTAGTAATAAAAACGGTACTATTTAATGACGTTTTTATGCAACCCGTAGTGGGAACGCCCACTTGCGACATGAATCTCTGGCGCTGGCGACATGCAGTGACAAAATCGCTGGCGGTGTGAACGGGGCTTTACTTGCCCTCATGTTGTTCCAAACGTATGAGTTTTTGTTACACAAAGGAAGATATTTTGAAGAATGATGGTAACCAAACCATTGACTTCCATAGTTCTTTTTTTCCCTACAATGTATGGGTGAATAAATTATGACAGAATTTTCATTTTTGGGTGAACTGTCTCTTTAAAGCTCCCTGTGATTCAGAAAAAACCTCAAGCGACCTCAATCATGTGATATATAGACCCGGGAATGCCAATTTTAGCAGGCAACCTTCTCAAACTAAAGCCCCTTTTACACTGCGATTCCAGCAAATGCACGGATAATGTGACCCGGCATTTGTTCCCGGGCCGCTAGATTTGGTCCATTCACACTGCCAGCGAAATACCGTAATATGTGCGCTTTCACACACAACCCGTAACGGCAGGGCCGGATTGAGACTCATTTTCAGCCCTGGAGTTTCATGCCTTAGACCGGCCCACTTTAGTTCACGACAGACTATATTAAAATAATGTGATTCCAACCTCAGAATATAAGTCTGTATAAGGTACACTATTCTCTACAGCCTTATAATTATTTGTATTTTTGAAAAATATAATTTTCAATACAGTGCAAAAACAGTAGCTTAAGTTTTGTTTCACAGTGAAGATTTATTAGAACAGTAAATAACAGGACAGTAGAATCTCTTTTTTTTAAGAGATTAGTATTTTTTAAGAGATTGGTATAATTAATATTCCTAAATATCCAAAAATTGAAATGAAGAAAAGATTATTTTTTTCTAATTCAGAAAACAAGTCAATTTCTTATGTCATTTCACTTGTCTAGTAAATGTATCTTGAATTAAGAATATTTAGATATTTAAACTGGAAACAAGTAAGATACTAAATCAGAAGAAAAAAAATTCAGTGATAATGTTTGCTTATTCACACACTATGGTACAATAGCAGTTTACCTGTTTCACAGTAAGAGCTAATCTCTTCACAACTGGGTCCTCGCTCGCTTTCTGACACTAAATTAAATTTGTCTCATTTATTTCTCACCACAAATACCCCCTTTTTACAAAGCTTTCAAATCAAGTCACTCAGTTTCATTAATGAACCTGAATCATCAGGTATCATTATTATCTCAGGGCATTTGTTATTGAGCAGGGCTCTTGCTATTACTTCTGAATGACAAAGTGGGGCTGCTGTGAGTGCAGGTAGCCTGGGGACAGCATCCATAGTTCAACCAAGTGCCATGACAACAACGGCCCTCGCGGCCTCAAAAAGAGACCGGCCCACCGGGAATTTTCCCGGTGCTCCCGATTAGCCAATCCGGGCCTGCGTAACGGTCCCAGGTCGAGTTGACACGTGACATCCTGATGTGGCGTATAACGGCGAGCGATCTCGGCTTCAGCGCGGATAGTAAGGAGCTCCGTGGTCTCGACTTGTGTCCAGTTTGCGCACATTTCTGCTTGTTTAATTTGAGTTTCTTTTGTATACCAACACTCTCTGCGTTTAAAACACCGACGAGCTCTTCTGGCACTGCAGGGTTGTGTTATTGAAAAAACAAGCTCTAGGAGTCGCACGATAACTACGTACACGCTGCGGCATTAGTTTCGGCTTTTGTTCACACAGCGCTCGTCCCGGGTCGAATCCCGCAATGTTACTAGGTCCCCGACCCGGGTTCAATTCGGTAATCAATTCCGGGACGTGGTTGCTTTCACACAGAAGGCGACCTGGCAATGCTTCGGGAATATTGCGGGTCCGACGTGCAGTGTGAAAGGGGCTTTACACACATTTTACCCTCCAAACGCCATTTTTTTACGGAGAACCCCCTCGAGAAGTTATTGGACTTGTTTTGGGCTAGTAATTGGCGGGTTTTGTTGTAAAAACTTGGCAACCCTGTCTGCACACACGGTGGAATAAAGATCTTTACCGGTGTTGTAAAAAAGAGCTTAAGGATAAACAGAGTACTTACCAACACGATCATCATTTCAGAGAGAAATAGTGAAGGTGATGCAGATACGAACAAGTTCTCCGTTTAGGGCCCTGTCCACACGAACACGGGTATTTTCAAAACCGCAGCTTTTTCTACGCGGTTTGGCTGTTCGTCCACACGCAAACGCTGTATCCGGTTACTAAAACCGGACTTTTTTGAAAACTCCGGCCAGGGTGAAGATTTTTAGAAACTCCGGTTACAGCGTTGTCGTGTAGATGGTGAAACCGGAGATTTCGGTTTTTTAAATTGAAGTGCACGCCGTTCTCTCCTTTGTTTGACGTCAGATTTTCCACATCTCCTTTTGATTTACGTGAGTCGATTCTATGCGGTGGACTCCACTAACAGCATATCCTACAGATGTTCAGTTATTTCATTGTATTGCAGAACAAAGGCGCCAGAATGCAATAATACAAAATAGTAAAGCAAGTGTGTGAAGCTATTACAGTCCACTTCGGCCCTGCACCTGTGTATACAGTTACCTGTCACTGAGTCCAAAGCAAAGGAACTTGTAGGAAGTGTTTCACTTGAGCCCATGGCATCCCTCAGTCAGTGCAATGTGCATCGGTGCAGTGAATGGGACCCATATGGAAATCAGGCAGCCAATCATAGCGTAGTTTTGCGTTCTCATGTGGACAGATTTTTTTTTAAAACCGTGCTTGTGTGGACGCGATTGTTTTTTAAAACGGAGGTGGAAAAACTCTGGTAATAAAAATACCCGTGTTCGTGTGGACTAGTCCTAGGATTTAAACAAATATAACGGCTGTTTCACACTGCAAGCGTGAGCAGCGCATATTTTTTCCGGCGCCCATGTTAATCAATGAGTGCATTCACACCGGGAGCAGGAGCAGCGCGTGAGCAGCAGTGAAGCGGGGGTTTCGGCGGCGAGCCTATTTTTGCTGCGCTGCTGACGATCCTGGCGCTCAATTAAAGTGAAAGCACACTTTTGATGGACAAAATAAATATTATCACACAAAAAGCGGTCAAAATGCACACAAGAAGCACGTGTAGTGTGTTTTAACAATAATAACTGGAGTATGTCATTAAAGAAAACAAAGAATAAAAAATATCTGTAGAAGATTTACCTTTAAATTTGTTTTAATTATTCAGTTTGGGTGAAAGTATGGTTATGATTATAAAAAGTAAAGTAAACTATCCAGAAAGTATGATAAACTCTTTTAGTTTAGTATGTAATGCTCAGACAGGTATAGGCTCTAGCATTGTGTGAGCCGCTGCTGTGACGCTGTACAACGCTTCCAGTGTGAACTCTCGCGCGTCTGCAGCTGCAGTGACGGTGTAGTTACGCTTCCAGTGTGAACTCTCGCGCGTCTGCAGCTGCAGTGACGCTGTACAACGCTTCCAGTGTGAACTCTCGCGCGTCTGCAGCTGCAGTGACGGTGTACAGCGCGTCCAGTGTGAACTCTCGCGCGTCTGCAGCTGCAGTGACGGTGTAGTTACGCTTCCAGTGTGAACTCTCGCGCGTCTGCAGCTGCAGTGACGGTGTAGTTACGCTTCCAGTGTGAACTCTCGCGCGTCTGCAGCTGCAGTGACGGTGTAGTTACGCTTCCAGTGTGAACTCTCGCGCGTCTGCAGCTGCAGTGACGGTGTAGTTACGCTTCCAGTGTGAACTCTCGCGCGTCTGCAGCTGCAGTGACGGTGTAGTTACGCTTCCAGTGTGAACTCTCGCGCGTCTGCAGCTGCAGTGACGGTGTACAGCGCGTCCAGTGTGAACTCTCGCGCGTCTGCAGCTGCAGTGACGGTGTAGTTACGCTTCCAGTGTGAACTCTCGCGCGTCTGCAGCTGCAGTGACGGTGTAGTTACGCTTCCAGTGTGAACTCTCGCGCGTCTGCAGCTGCAGTGACGGTGTAGTTACGCTTCCAGTGTGAACTCTTGCGCGTCTGCAGCTGCAGTGACGGTGTAGTTACGCTTCCAGTGTGAACTCTCGCGCGTCTGCAGCTGCAGTGACGGTGTAGTTACGCTTCCAGTGTGAACTCTCGCGCGTCTGCAGCTGCAGTGACGGTGTAGTTACGCTTCCAGTGTGAACTCTCGCGCGTCTGCAGCTGCAGTGACGGTGTAGTTACGCTTCCAGTGTGAACTCTCGCGCAGCTGCAGTGACGGTGTAGTTACGCTTCCAGTGTGAACTCTCGCGCGTCTGCAGCTGCAGTGACGGTGTAGTTACGCTTCCAGTGTGAACTCTCGCGCGTCTGCAGCTGCAGTGACGGTGTAGTTACGCTTCCAGTGTGAACTCTCGCGCGTCTGCAGCTGCAGTGACGGTGTAGTTACGCTTCCAGTGTGAACTCTCGCGCGTCTGCAGCTGCAGTGACGGTGTAGTTACGCTTCCAGTGTGAACTCTCGCGCGTCTGCAGCTGCAGTGACGGTGTAGTTACGCTTCCAGTGTGAACTCTCGCGCGTCTGCAGCTGCAGTGACGGTGTAGTTACGCTTCCAGTGTGAACTCTTGCGCGTCTGCAGCTGCAGTGACGGTGTAGTTACGCTTCCAGTGTGAACTCTCGCGCGTCTGCAGCTGCAGTGACGGTGTAGTTACGCTTCCAGTGTGAACTCTCGCGCGTCTGCAGCTGCAGTGACGGTGTAGTTACGCTTCCAGTGTGAACTCTCGCGCGTCTGCAGCTGCAGTGACGGTGTAGTTACGCTTCCAGTGTGAACTCTCGCGCAGCTGCAGTGACGGTGTAGTTACGCTTCCAGTGTGAACTCTCGCGCGTCTGCAGCTGCAGTGACGGTGTAGTTACGCTTCCAGTGTGAACTCTCGCGCAGCTGCAGTGACGGTGTAGTTACGCTTCCAGTGTGAACTCTCGCGCGTCTGCAGCTGCAGTGACGGTGTAGTTACGCTTCCAGTGTGAACTCTCGCGCGTCTGCAGCTGCAGTGACGGTGTAGTTACGCTTCCAGTGTGAACTCTTGCGCGTCTGCAGCTGCAGTGACGGTGTAGTTACGCTTCCAGTGTGAACTCTCGCGCGTCTGCAGCTGCAGTGACGGTGTAGTTACGCTTCCAGTGTGAACTCTCGCGCGTCTGCAGCTGCAGTGACGGTGTAGTTACGCTTCCAGTGTGAACTCTCACGCGTCTGCAGCTGCAGTGACGGTGTAGTTACGCTTCCAGTGTGAACTCTCGCGCGTCTGCAGCTGCAGTGACGGTGTAGTTACGCTTCCAGTGTGAACTCTCGCGCGTCTGCAGCTGCAGTGACGGTGTAGTTACGCTTCCAGTGTGAACTCTCGCGCGTCTGCAGCTGCAGTGACGGTGTAGTTACGCTTCCAGTGTGAACTCTCGCGCGTCTGCAGCTGCAGTGACGGTGTAGTTACGCTTCCAGTGTGAACTCTCGCGCGTCTGCAGCTGCAGTGACGGTGTAGTTACGCTTCCTGTGTGAACTCTCGCGCGTCTGCAGCTGCAGTGACGGTGTAGTTACGCTTCCAGTGTGAACTCTCGCGCGTCTGCAGCTGCAGTGACGGTGTAGTTACGCTTCCAGTGTGAACTCTCGCGCGTCTGCAGCTGCAGTGACGGTGTAGTTACGCTTCCAGTGTGAACTCTCACGCGTCTGCAGCTGCAGTGACGGTGTAGTTACGCTTCCAGTGTGAACTCTCGCGCGTCTGCAGCTGCAGTGACGGTGTAGTTACACTGAAGCGCTGCTCACGCTTGCGGTGTGAAACAGCCGTAACTCAAGCGCCTTTGATGACGTGATGATTACGTTACTGTTGATCTTCTGTCCATTGTCTAAAGCCCGTCCTGATGATTTCATTGGTCAGTTTCTGTTCAGGCATAATTAATCCTCTATGGATCGAGTCCAGACCGAACTGCCTGAGCTTAAATGTTGTGGGCGGGGCTGAGTTCGGCAGGCATCAGGCTATATTTAGACTAGAAACAAGACGAAATTGCCAAGTAAGAAGAGCTTTTTTTTCAGTGTAAAACACGCTTGTTGTTTCCTTGTCGAGTGACGGCTGTTGTGATTTGTGTTTCAGCGGAGAAGCCCATCGGCGCGGATCCTCACGCAGTGGCTTCTCGTCTCAGCGCCAGCAGCTCCAGCTCAGGCTCTTCCTCATCCTCCTCTTCCTCATCCTCATCTGACTCCAGTGACTCCGACTCCAGGTGAAGAGGCCGTCTGGATGGCACAGGAAGCCCGAGCGGCGCACAGGATTCTGGGAAGCGTTCAGAGCCGTGGGCCTCCGTGTTGTTTTCCGTGCCTCCGGATCCCAGGAACTCTGTGTTTTATGGAAGCCAGTTTCCGCCACAAAATTAAAAACTAAAAAGAGTAATTGCGACTTTTTGTCTCACAATTCTAACTTTTTATCTCACAATTACGAGTTATAAAGTCACAATTCTGACTTCATTTCTCAGTCTGAATTGTGACTTTATATCACGCAGTTGTGAGAAAAGAAGTCAAAATTGTGTTTTTATAACTCGCAATTGTTGGAAAAAAAGTCTGAATTGTGACTTAATAACTCACAATCGTGAGAAAAAAAAGTCTGAATTGTGACTTAATAACTCACAATCGTGAGAAAAAAAAGTCTGAATTGTGACTTAATAACTCACAATCGTGAGAAAAAAAAGTCTGAATTGTGACTTAATAACTCAATCGTGAGAAAAAGTCTGGATTGTGATTATAACTCGCAATTGTGAGAGAAAAAAAGTCAGAATTGTGTCTTTATAACTCAATTGTGGAAAAAAAAGTCAGAATTGTGTCTTTATAACTCAATTGTGGGGAAAAAAAGTCAGAATTGTGTCTTTATAACTCAATTGTGGGAAAAAAAAGTCAGAATTGTGTCTTTATAACTCAATTGTGGAAAAAAAAGTCAGAATTGTGTCTTTATAACTCAATTGTGGAAAAAAAAGTCAGAATTGTGTCTTTATAACTCAATTGTGGAAAAAAAAGTCAGAATTGTGTCTTTATAACTCAATTGTGGAAAAAAAAGTCAGAATTGTGTCTTTATAACTCAATTGTGGAAAAAAAAGTCAGAATTGTGTCTTTATAACTCAATTGTGGGAAAAAAAAGTCAGAATTGTGTCTTTATAACTCAATTGTGAGAAAAATAGTCTAGAAAAAAAGAATTGTGATTAAAAAGTCGCGATGTTTTTTTGTTTTTTTGTGGCGGAAATGGGCTTCCATACTGTTTACAGTTTACGTCAGTGTAAAAAAAGAAACATGTATATACTGTGTAGGATGATTTTTTTTCTTTTATAAAGAAGACTTTTACCAAAACGCCCATAATGGGAAACTCCGATGAGAAACTACTTTTCTTAGTTGACGAAATGGCTTGTTGTTTTGTTTTGCTTCCATTTAATTTACATTTTATTGCTTCTATCGGCATTGCTTTAAATATCGGTGTCATTTTGAGCGAACAAAACACACATGGAGGTTTGTTGAAGATGCACGATTTCATGGGGAAAACACACAGACTTCGCATTGCTTTAAAGGGTTATGGTTTCTGTGCTACGGTGCAATGGACGGGTTTGTTTTGCATGTACAGTATGATATAATAATTCAAGCAGAACTGAGTAGCTTTCCGTACGGCTTTGCAGCGAGCGAATGAAACCGCTCTCTAGTTGTTGCTTTGATCGGGATGAAGCTGGTCTGGTCAAAATTTCTCTGTGAAATTGCATTGATCTCATAAATAACAGCCGTAATGCCTCACTGTATCGCTAGAGAGGAGTTGAATGTTGACGTGAGATCTGGTGTGTGGTGGAGAACTACAGGCATCTTAAGCAATACCCTCATTTATTTCCTGTATATAGTCCATAATACCATCATCCTGCTTCTTTGTATTTCTTTGCATTGCTCTAACCTCTCTTTTCTAGAATATTCTTTTTGAATATATAAGACACCTGGCAGATCGTTGTGACGTAATATTCCTTATGATCTGCAGTATAATTAAGAGTTTATGCACTCCAGATTATACGCTGGTTTTTATTTGGATGGAAATACAAATACAACAAGTGAACCGTGTCATGGGGTGTTTCTTTAATATTTTACATTGCATTTTATGTGTTTAATGTTTGTGCTTGGTGCAGTTAGATAGCCTTGTAGAACAGGAAATACTAGGTTTACTGTTGTGGGTGTTTAAATGCTATTTATAAGAACTGCACTGCGATAATACAGCGTGAGTGCTCCCGGTTTGGCACAAGCCCATGAAGAAATTGATGGCTGGTATTTCACACTGGGTTACTACAGTCCTGAAGGACTTCAGGGAACTTTTTTAAGAAATTTTAAGTCAGCTGTCAGTCATGGAAATTTAAAAGGAAAACCCAGTTCAGAATCAATCAGTGCATCATGAGGAAGGACTAAAGGCTCTCACACACACACACACACATACACAATGGCCCTCATTTATCAAAAGTGCGTACACCAAATTTCCAGCGTACACCCAAAACCACGGTGACTGAGATTTATCAATATGGACGTTGGCGTACGGCAGCTCAGCTCAGGAGGCGATGTACGAACATTTGAGTTAGTGCGAAAATGCGCAGAAAAACAATTCCTAACACCACAAAACGCCCTGACAAAGATTTGCTATATCATGACCCACTGTAAAACAACAACAACATAATTATAAACTTCAGTGTTTATTTTTGTGCAAAATGGACTTCAATGTTTAATTTGTGACTACCAAAGCATTTGATTTGTAGGCCTGTATTCCTCCAGTTGAGCCTATGCGCTTTACCTGACGGTTCAGGGTTAGGCCCGACAGCTGCGCACGCACTGGGACTGAAAATAAATCAGATAAAATAATAAATGACATTCTTCTTTTAAATAATAAAATAATAATATTCTTCTTCTAAATAACAATAACTGTCATTAATAATAATAAGAAGAATCTTACAAATTGTCATGCAATTATTAAAGGGGTACTTCAGCGCTAGGAAGATGAATCTGTATTTAAACTGGGTCATTAATGTAGTAGAAATGTGAAATTATTTTTGAATTTGGTGCTTTCTAGACTGAGAAAAGACAGAAAATGTTTTTTTGTGTCATGGGGATAAAAGACTACATTTCCCAGAATGCTTTGCTGCCCTGTGAGGCCACTCCCAAAGCCACGGCTACTGGATTACTTTTACTTTCCCACCACGCGTTCATCTTCATATAATCAGTTCTGTTAGAGAACAGACACTACTATTAAAAACTGAAAGTGTCTGTTCAATATATTATGATTTAACCGCTGAGGACGTGTCGGCACAAACGCAGCAGGAGTCAGATTACACGCATCGTGATGAGCTGAATGAGCTCTCGTGATGAGAGCTGAGGTAAAGGCGTCCGCGCTCGCAGCTGTCGTTCTCAGCACGTGTTCAGTCAGTTCAGGCCTTTGGAAGATGAACTTTCATAGGAATTAACTTGAGAAGATAAAATACTCACTTTGCTCCGCCGGCCGCACCGTTTCCGTGAATGCCTGAGGCTGCGAGCTGAGCTGTGAGTGCGACCACACACCCCATGTGCGAGTTAAAAACATGCGGAAATGGCTCCCTCTGCTGGCTGTAGTCTTTAGCGTCTGGTCAAACATTTTACAGATGATGCAAATTGACGATATTTGTGCCACTGGAGTAATTTTTCCAGAAATAAAATGCATAAATCTCTCGTCTCAGGGGGATATGAGAGGGGGGAGCACGATCATCGGAATATACTTCAGGGTTTCTACACTGTAGATTTTTTTTGTTGGTTTAACTTAAAAAAGTAAGTAACCTGGTTGCCTTAAAATTTTGAGATTATTGAAATTAAAAATGTTAGTTGATACAATGAAGGAAATTTGTTTAATAAATAGAAACTCAAAATATTTGAACCACACAAAAAATTTGATAAATCATGTTTCTCTGCGTCATCACGAATAAAACACACAATTACCCAAAATGCTTACAATATCTTTTAATAATATTTTAATAAAGGTTGTCGCATCTCAATTTTTTTTTGTATTAACTCAAAATTAAGGCAACCAGGTCACTTTTTTTCTAAATAATTTTTTACAGTAACCCTTTGATGTGAATGGTACTGCGTTGTTTTTGAGGGCGCCTTTAATCTCACTCTTTAAACTCCTAAAATAAAACAATTTTGTTTTTTTCCACTTCCCTGGTGATGGTCTCGATCTCCACGTCGGAGAAGTTTGACTTCTTTGCCGTCTTCCGTGTGTCCATGGTGTAAAATGAGGGTGTGGGGAAGGCGGAGACTTGAATATATAGGGGCGTTATTCTAATGACAATTGTTTTCAGCCGCGGCATTTATCAAGGGCAAGTATTGCGTACACCTGGATTGCAGAGGTGCGCACAGCTTCATAAATCAGGCGGAGAGAGGAGTGTAAGCATAATCTTAGGCCAACATATACACCAGTTTCTATGCAAGATTGATAAATGAGGGCCATTATTACTATAACGTGGCCACACCAGTGGATTGTTACGTTTATTCTTGTGTGTGCTGCAATTTTATAAGCATCAACCACTGATCTCTGTATAAATCAGTGGCATCAACAATGTTTTTATCGTTCATCAGCTGGAGAAAGAAATCAAGGAAGTTTTGATTTCTGGTATTTTACTCCGGTTCCTACATTCAAGAAAGACTGAAACATCAGGGAACTTTTTTTTAACTCAATGGAAATTTAAAAAGCAAAAATCCAGTTTTTTTTCTATTATGTATGAAAGAAGTCAAATCCAAATTAAATCCTGCGACTATTAAACCTGTGACGTCTGTACATGTAAACTATGGCTATTGACCTCACACACCGGAAGCAATGGCACGTTCAAGGCTGTTGGACATGGTGGTGTTGTATTTGAGGTAAAAAATAATATAAATACTGTTGTTTTTCTCGCACAGGCCGATCGTTTGGTGTCTTAAGACATCCATGTGTCGTCATGAGCTTCACGGTTTAATATGCATTTGTACTTGTATTTTTTTAACTCTCTAAAGCCCTATTCGGACGGGATTAGATTAACATGGGGATGTGGGTGTAAAGTAATTTTACCTCAGGACGTCTTTAATATTAATGGCCAATTCGCACGGGATAAGACATCTCAGTAAAACTAACTGAAGTGGGAGGAGTAACTCGCTTTACGCACCACGATATGTGTCGTCATGTGTGTTTGGCGTTTCTGTCATCACGTGATCAAACACAACATGAGCGCCAGTCTGAACTCCGTCTCGTGTGTGTGTGTGTGTGTGTGTGTGTGTGTGTGTGTGTGTGTGTGTGTGTGTGTGTGTGTGTGTGTGTGTGTGTGTGTTTTATTAAACAGTTAGGTCCAGTCTAATGATTCTGATTGGATAGTGTTGGTAATAGACTCTTTCCTTGAGCTAAAATAAGTGTTGTGCCTCTAATAAGTGCTTTTGATCTTTTTGCTTTAAATGATATGCGGAAAATACTGGAGTTTGCCACAAAGTTGTCCCTCCACATATAACGCAACCGAATGCTTCAAGCGCATCTATGCTCGCAAAACGCACCTTTTTTTAAAAACTTTTAAACAGGAAATGAGGGAATGTTACCATACATTTTTACAGCGGGTCTAGTCGAACGGGATTAGTATTACCAGAGGTAATTTTTCCGGACCTTTTTACAGAAGGTAAAAGTCTCGGTAATCTTCACTGACATCGTCCGTAATCCCAGCTAACAGGGAACGTTCTCTGAAAGTTCTCTCAAAGTTATCAAAAAAACGTTCTTGCAGTAACGTTATTAGAACGTTGTGCCAACGTTATTTCCTATTGAGAAACGTTCTAAAAACGTTAGCTATAAAACGTTATTCTTACATTGTTAGTGGAACGTTTTAAAAACGTTACATTAAAAAAAGTATTAGTCATTACAAATTAGTCATACAGCTTTTTCTCAAACTTCAGATACATAATTTGTATATCCAGAGACAACTTAATGACACTTAAATGCTATTTTCGTGTATATATTTATTTTTTTATAATCAGAAGAAAAATCTAGTAAACTAATTATGTATTAAATATAAATGTAATATACATATAAAAGTCAATTATAAAAGTGGTTTTAGCTTTTTTTAAGAAAGAATAAGATGTCAATAACACAAAGCAAGTACATTAAAGGAGAAAACAGGAATATTTTATTTGATCATACTCCAAACCCTTATAAGAACGTTATTTAACGTTCTTAGAACCTAATGAGAATGTTAATACAACGTTCCACAAACTGGACATTTCAACGTTCCTAGAACATTCAAAAACGTTTTTAGAACTTAATGGGAACGTTAGGGAAACGTTCTTATAACCTAAAATTGTTAGCTGGGATGATTACCGAGATGGCACATTCGGACGGGACTACCTCTAGTAATAATTACTTTACCCCCACGTCCCCATGTTAATCTAATCCAGTCCGAATAGGGCTTTAGTTCTCATACTCAGATACTCTCATGTGTTTCCATGCATTATACGACTGGCAGACTGCAACGGTGGAGTTAAAATCTTTATTTGTGTTCTACTGAAGAAACAGTCACCTATATCTTGGATGCCCTGGGGGTCAGCAGATAAACATCACATTATATTTTTGGGGGAACTGTGGCTTTAAGAGCTCGAGCGACAGACGATAAAACTGCAGTGCAAGAATAAACGTAATCATATTGTACACTGGTGTGGCCAATATAGTTCTTGATGTGAATGGGCCTTATATAATGATCGCAATAGTTTTTTAATCTTTATCATCCTACGGCCTACAAATTAAATTATTGTGATAACCCAGCCTAATCTGCCGGCGATTTGATTTTGCTCGGCAACTCAGTCTGAAAACCTGTGCATTCATTTCTACTGCTTCTGTTATACTTTTGCAGGAACCAATCACAGACTGGCTTGCCCACCCGTTGATCACGCCTCTTGTTGTCTGATTGGTTAAAGGACTATCCAATTGCGTACAGTTATTTGAATAATGCCAGTTGATCACGCCCCTTGTGCAGTAGAAAATACAAGCACTGCAAAAAATGCTTCTCTTACCTAGTATTTTTGTCTTGTTTCTAGTCCAAACATCTAAAAATTCTTAAAACAAGAAGTATTTACCAGACGAGCAAAAGTAATTGTCTTGTTTTAGGAAAAAATAAGCTAAATAATCTGCCAACAAAAACATCATTATTTTACTTACCCCATTGGCAGATTATTTTGCTTATTTTAAGCAAAAACTCTGTACATTTTGAGTTATTTTTTCCCCCCAAAAAATGTTTTTTACTTGTCTAGTAAATGTTTCTTAATGTAATTTTTTTGTTGATATTTTGACTAGAAACAAGAGAAAAATATTAGGTAAGAAATGCATTTTTTGCAGTGACAGCGGCTTCCCCAGACCAATGTTTAATTGTAAATTGAGCTTGGTCTGGCGATAGCCAGAAAAACATCTTGCGTTGAGCCAATCATAGATAAACTGTAGCCTATATCAACAGAATATCAAAGGTTGGTTGCACAATGACCATTATAGAATAAAAACAAAGTGTCATGCATCACAAAAGAAGTGAAACCTGCTTATGGAATTCAGTGCTCTAGTTTCTATCAGGAACCTGTTTTGTGCAGAATGGACGAGGAAGTAAATATTACCGGTAAATGCCCCGTCTGTGGCATTCGGCTCCTGCTCGTGAAATGCTGCGGATGATCTTTCTCTTCTGCGCGATTTCAGTCTTTTGGAGTTTCTCAAGAGCTCACGGTAATTATTTGATCTTCTTGCATTGCAAAAAAATATTTATAATAATTTTAAAAAATACTTTTCTACTTAGTATTTTTGTCTTGTTTCTAGTCCAAACATCTCTTAA
>NC_090178.1:2847352-2874852 GCF_024679245.1 Pseudorasbora parva
ACGTCGCATCCGCGCTTCATTATAGAAATGTATTGTTTGCATACTGTGGTAAATACACACAGTGTAGTCGATCATGGCCAGGGACAAAACCAGCCCGCAGTCGTCTCTCCATAGGGTTATTATAGTTTGCTGGCTTTCCCTCTTCTGTTGGAATTTTCCCACACGTCAATTCTGACCAATCGAAAAGCAGTTTAGGAAATACCCCATGGCCAATGAGTGATGCGGATGTTGTCATGTTTCAACTGGTTCGGACCAAAGCAATCAGTGTGGTGTGAAAAGGAACCAAAAAAGCTGAAAAATGCAACAATGTATAATTGTTTGCCCTTGGTTCGGACCAAATGAACCGAACTAGAGATGTGAAAGCACCCTCAGGGTCGGCACACACCCAAAAATGAAAATATGGAAAAAATTAGTTTCTTCAGTACAACACAAATTAAGATTTTTAACTAACCGTTGCTCAGATAATGCATGTCAATGGGGTCTAATTCTAACTACACCCCATTGACATTCATACGAGCAACGGTTGGAGTTAAAAATCTTAATTTGTGTTGTACTGAAGAAACAAACATCTACATCTCGGATGCCCTGGGGGTCAGGAGATACCCACCGAAATATATTGTGCGATATATTGATATTATATTATTGTCATTTTAAGACTATTTTTTGTCACTGAATTTACAATCATAATATAACAGCACAATAATGC
Organism: Pseudorasbora parva; assembly: GCF_024679245.1. Lineage (NCBI taxonomy): Eukaryota > Metazoa > Chordata > Actinopteri > Cypriniformes > Gobionidae > Pseudorasbora > Pseudorasbora parva. Next base: position 2,848,059 of record NC_090178.1, read on the forward strand.
AAGTTGACCTACACACTTTCAAATGACAACCTATTAATTCTTTAGATCATTAAGGGCAAAAAATATATTATCCTAAATAAAATAAAAATGTATTTTTCAATAAATATTAAATAAACATTTTCCTTTGTGAGGCGGCTGTAAAGGCCTACTGAAATCAAAAATGAAGTTTTTTAGCTTTAAGTATGACAATGTCAGCCTTAAAACAGCACTAGGTAACTTTTCAACCTTCATAATATATTTTCAAGACTCTTGTGATGATAAATTGACTTACAATAGGTTGAATGACACGTCTGCCATAGCCTGATGGGGTCTGTATCGTTTTTTAATCATACTTTTAAACTTCGGGTTTCGGGTAGTAACCCGAGAACAAAAAGAACTACAAAATTCGACTGCTTTACGGCATATACGTCACTTCCTCCAACACACACACACTTCCTTACATTCGGACGTGCGAGCCCAACTTTGTTCGTCGGATAATATAGTCATGTCTGAAGCAGCGCAGACAAATAAGAAAGAAAAGGTTTTGTTGGAAGAAAGCAATAAGAGGAAACGAGAAAGTGATGTGATTAAAGGCAGGACGAGGACCAACATGTGACCAGCGTTTGCTCGTCGGCGTGAGCTGAAGGAGGCGTGCCCGACCGATGCTGTCCTGCTTGTTACGGTGATTACCGACCACTCAAACATTGAACTGAAGGATCATATAGATTCTGGAAAACGGTAACCAATAGACTACTATAATGACGCTGGCTTGTAAACGTGAGCATCGTGATTATTTGGCGTTTGAAAAAAATAAAACCCATGAAATGATATTCATATGACATGCTGAAACATAAGCCACTGACTGTAGCTGGGATGAAGACATTTCACACGCGCCGCCAGAAGAACACCTGCATGTGAACTCCTCCTGCAGTGTTCAGGGGAACTGTTAGTGCTGCACCGGGACGCTTTTATGAAGTTATTTGGCCCGCACCGCACCACACCACTGTATATATTTTTACAACAGATTCTAGAATCTGAAGCCCCGCCCCCTACGCTGCTGAAATCGGTCAGTTGTTCACACATTTACTGATTTCTACACGGTGAAGGGCACAGAGCACACTATATATGTGATAGGAGACGATTCAGGGTAAATATGCTTTCAGTCGAGGCGAATGAAGTCTGGTTTCACGCAGCAGCGCGCACACACACACACACACACACACACACACCAACGGCTCTGGTCTAAATTTAAACTACAAACACGAGAGCGGATCATATGCGAGTCGGCGCAGACAACAAACATTTCGGACCCATCTGAATTCTGCAAAGAGTGATGTATTTTAAAGCGATATGGAGGAGATTATCATGATAAACGGTTCGAGGAAACTGGCTTTACCAAACAGAAAGGCTCTAGTCAAACTGTGTATTAACGAAACGCTATTGGCTGTTACAAAAAAGGGGAGGGGCTTCTTACAGCTGGAGCCGTTTCAGGGGTCTTTACGTCAACACATTGAATAATGCGGCGCGTTTCAAGGCACTTCAGTGGGGGGTTTAACACTCGTCATTCTGACCTTTATATGTGCACCAGAACAGGGGATCACGGCTTAGAAATTAAGTCCATTTGGGCTTATTCTTCCAAACTGTAGTTGTCAGGAAAACACTATAACGCCTCAAATGGCACCTTTTTTCACCTGTTGATAACCGCTCTGTGTGTGAAGGAACTGCCCGAAAACCACTTTCACCTCGTCACAGAAAACATACAAGATGACAGCACAATCGAGTAAAATGTTAGTGGCATTCATTATCATGTAAACATAATGGGCCATATATTGCGTCACACTGCAAAAAATACTTTTCTTATTTAGTATTTTTGTCTTGTTTCTAGTCCAAACATCTAAAAATTCTTAAAATACGAAGTATTTACTAGACAAGCAAAAGTAATTGTCTTGTTTTGGGGAAAAATAACTCAAAATGAAGAGAGTTTTTGCTTAAAATAAGATAAATAATCTGACAGTGGGGTGAGTAAAATAATCCTAAAACAACATAATTTTTCTTACCCTACTGGGAGATTTTGCTTATTTTAAGCAAAAACTCTCTTAATTTTGAGTAATTTTTTCCCAAAACAAGACTTTTTACTTGAATTTTGTAAGAAATGCATTTTGTGCAGTGCAAAAAAATGATTGAGGTCATGTAAATATATTGTGTGATATATTGATTATTGCGGCAGGGCTAACTGTGAAATATATGTCCATCAGTGCCTCCGAACACGCTGCTCTACACTAAGAGTGACGTGAAGCCCGGCGTGGAAAACACCCTCATCTGTTCGGTCACCAACTTTCACCCGCCGCCGGTCAACATTTTGTGGACGAGGAACGGAGAGCCGGTGAGTGAGGAGGAGGTCAGCCAGACGCAGTATTACTCCAACCAGGATTTCAGCTTCCGTGTTTTCTCCTACCTGGACTTCAGCCCCGAGCGCGGAGACATTTACGGCTGCACCGTCCGACACCGAGGACAGCCGGAGGACATCACACGCTTCTGGGGTGAGATCAGGCTCTTCTTCTCCTTTATCACACAATTTTTTCATATTTCAGAACCGCAAAAGGAGTCAAAAATCCCATCAGAACTAAAACATTAAATATTTGGTAACACTTTACAACAAGCTTCTATTAGTTAAAGGGTTAATTCCAAAAATGAAATGTCTGTCATTAACTCCTCTCCCTAATGTCGCTCCACACCCGTAAGACCTCCGTTCATCTTCACACACAGTTTAAGATATTTTATATTTAGTCCGAGAGCGTATGCAAGTGTATGCACACTATACTGTCCATGTCCAGAAAGGGAATAAAAACATCATCACAGTAGTCCATATGAGACATCAGTGGGTTAATTAGAGTCTCTTGAAGCATCCGAAATACATTTGGGTCCAAAAATAACAAAAACTACGACTTTATTCAGCATTGTCTTCTCTTCTGGGTTTGTGTTCAATCTTCAAATAAAGATTCAAACGGTTGTGAATCAGTGAATCGATTAATGATTCGGATCGCCAATGTCACGTGATTTCAGCAGTTTGACACGCGATCTGAATCATGAATCAATTCACTGTTATTTGTAAAATTATGTACATTTTGTATTATTTATATTTGTATTTATTGGTGTGTGTGTATATATATATATATATACACATTTTTATAGAAAAAATAGACAGAAAACTATAACAGAAAATGATGACCTAAAAGTAGGTCCCCTTGCAGCCTTCTATATTTACATGATATTTAATGAAAAATCAATGCTACTTTTTATTTATTATTAAATATGAATTCAAAATTCAACAAATATATATTTGTAGATGCACAGTTTCATATTATTTGTGAAGCCAAATAATACAACACTGTAAAAAATTATATGTTCAAAAGGTTATGACAACATATGTTTTTACATTGTTTTAACTCATCAAAATAAGTTAAGAAATGATCAACTTTTTTAAATTAGTTATACAAGATGTAACTCATTTTTTAAAGCCAGTTTAACATAATTTAAGTTGAAATAACTTAAACATCCAAGTCGATTCTACTGCAAAAGTTCAAATTTGCCTTTTTTTTATAGTGAAGAATGCATGATATTTTTGAAACAAAATGTCAGATATACATTGTTTTTACTTCCACCATTAATGTTTGAGAAATATTGAAATATCCGGATGGATGTGTGATGTTTTATGATGTTTGTGTTGCACAGAGGTGGATCTGCCAGAAGACTCTCAGGAGCTGGAGACGGCTGTGCTTGTAGTGGGAATTATTGTGGGATTTCTGGGATTTGTGGTGGGAATCATTCTAATCGTAAAGAGCAAGATGGAGCTGCCGTCCATATGATCCTTCACAACATCACAAACATAATCCTCACACTGTCAATCATATGTTTTTATTATGATTTGTAATATGAATAAATGTAACTATTTATTGAATATTTGAGCCGTTTATTATATTTATATATCATATCTGTTTGTATTTGTTCTGATAGCTTTTCAGGTGTTATGGCAGATGCAAGGACTACCTTGCAAAAAGATAATTTATTGAGAATAACTTATAAATTAATAATTTTCTTTCAACATAGATTAGAGACAAGCTTTTCATGCGAGACTACGGATGCACTGAAACTTCAGACGTCGCAAGTTATCGGCCAAAAATGCGTTTTTGTGTTTGAAAGACAGCCAATGAAAATATAAGCCAAAATTATTATTTTTTTCATAATAAGTCAACATTTGTTGACTTGTTCAGTTCTGTTGCATAGATGAAGAAAAAATTACATTGATATTGATGTTTAATTTTATTATAGACCTATTTTCTGTCAAATTTTGTTGCTATAAATACATTTGTGGTTATTTTATTGAATTGGCTTGTATTTTTTAAATTCAGATTCAGTAAAATTATTTAATTAAATTGAAAAAGTCTTATGATAGTTCAATTATACAAATAATCTCATTAAAAATTTGAAATTCATCATTTTTGGTTTCGGTTTGGGCCCAGATTTTCTATTTCAGTGCCTTCCTAGTTACACAAATTCGCCCCTACTTTGGCTTGATTGGGATGGATATTATGATTTCCATCTTCATAAATGCATAATCGAGGCCCATTTAGAGACACTGCTTTAGTCATTGAACACCTCTCTTATATCGTTGTGTGTGTGTGTGTGTGTGTGTGTGTGTGTGTGTGTGTGTGTGTGTGTGTGTGTGTGTGTGTGTGTGTGTGTGTGTGTGTGTGTGTGTGTGTGTGTGTGTGTGTGTGTGTGTGTGTGTGTTTATTATAGATGACATCTCAGTTCTGCTGATGTATATTCAGACTGCAGATCTTCAGTAATGAATTCATTTAGACTCGGCTCTGACTGCGGCAGATAAGCAGGCGTGTGGGGAGAGCAAAGCTTAATTGCATTAATTAATGAGGGCTGGATAATCCGCCAGACTGTCTTCACGTTTACAGTGATTCCTGATGTAAAGCACGGCTCTCTTTGAGGGGATTCGAGTGTAAAAGAAACTCGGCAGAAATTAATTCTTTCCCCGCCAGTGTTTTTGATCATTTTTAAAAGTTTCACGCTTCCCAGAATATCTGAACATGCAGTATATCAGAAAAAAGAACAGACTCTCTGCTTTTATTTCAGCTTCATGCATTCTGTTTTTAATCAACACTTGATTAAAAGTTTCATAAAGCAATATTTTAAGGAAAAAAGCTGAGAAAATTGTGTTTTTGTCAAATGAAACACAGATGAGGAGATCGAGTCCATCTTCACCTCTAATGCTTCAGTCCTGCTCCTCATCCTGCTCCTCATCTCATTCTCTAACATTAGATAGATTAGATTTATATGATGATTAATGATCAGAGATGATCAGACACAGATGAGGAGAGCGAGTCCATCTACACCTCTAATGCTTCAGTCCTGCTCCTCATCCTGCTCCTCATCTCATTCTCTAACATTAGATAGATTAGATTTATATGATGATTAATGATCAGAGATGATCAGACACAGATGAGGAGATCGAGTCCATCTACACCTCTAATGCTTCAGTCCTGCTCCTCATACTGCTCCTCATCTCATTCTCTAACATTAGATAGATTAGATTTATATGATGATTAATGATCAGAGATGATCAGACACAGATGAGGAGATCGAGTCCATCTACACCTCTAATGCTTCAGTCCTGCTCCTCATCTCATTCTCTAACATTAGGTAGTTTAGATTTATATGATGTTTACTGTTGATGATCATGTTATTTTATGCATCTGCTTACATATGATATCACTTGTTTCTGCTTCTTTATCGCCTGTGTTTTGATCAGGAGATTCTGTTCTCTTTCAGAAGATGTGTAATAGCGCCCCCTACCAACAGTGCAAACACAGAGCAAGAACACATACCCTGCATCCCAATTTGCATACTATCCATTCTAAATAGTCTTTAAAAATAGAATTAATATGTCCCAAATCGTAGTATGTTGAAAAGAGTTTTCCAAAGATACCCGGATGGTTTACTATTTCCGGTCAGAATTCGAAGTGCGGATTGACGCACACTCTAACAGCTGATATTACCCACAATCCATTGCGAGTTGGATGAGGATTCCATTAGAACTACAAATGTGGATAAAAGGTGTTTAAAAAACTACAAAGATGGTGGATGTGCACGTCAGACGGTTAAGTAGAGAGGTTTAAGATAAAGGTTTGAGTGACCAATTATCAGTATTTAACCTGATGAAAAGATTTATTCAATGTTATCCCTATTATATTTCACCTGCAGCAGCATTGAGAACTGTTGTACTTATACGTTTGGCCATTAACTTTTAAATGCATCATTATATTTAAACTCCAAATCTCTGAGAGTCTCTGCCTTAAAGACACACACATGGCAGATAAATGTTCAGCCACATTACTCTCCAATACGGCAGGAAACGAAACTGAATGTAGAGGGTTTGAACTGTGGTGATGATTGACAGGGCAGTTTAAACAGTTATGGGATGCACATAACTAAGCGACAAAGTCCGTTAACCCTTTGGTGCTCTTCGGTCACTTCTGACCGGAAACATTTTCTGTTTTGAAATTTTCAAAATCACAGCTTCATCGGAATGATATGAAACTTTGTGGCTTTTTTAGTATTAGATATGTAAACACACAAAAAAATTGGGGTCATGATTCGAGCATGCTAATAGGTTGTAAACAAAAAAGCAGCGTTCATTGTCTTCGGTCATAAATGACCGACCATAGGAAATGAATGGGAAACCGGCAAAAACACAAAATTCTCTGAATATTTGTGTGTATAATCTAAAAATCGGCCACAATGCTGAAAAAAGTACACAGCAGTATAGGGGTGACACTCTAAAACATCAAGAGTGTGTAATTGACACATCCACTTACACACACTTATACACACACACACACACACCTATGAAAAACTGAACCTATAAACCATGTTTAGAATTTTTAAAAATCACAGCTTCATCTGAAAAATATGTAAACACACAAAAAATGAGGGCATGATTCGGGCATGCTAAGTGGTCGTAAAAAATTACTTCCACTTGTGCTCTTAGGTCAAAAAATCCAATAATATCTGTCTGCAAAAACACAAAAATTTGCAGAATATTTGTGTGTACAATCTACAAATCGGCCACAATGTTGAAAAAAGTACACAGCAGTACAGGGATGACACTCTAAAACATCAAGAGTGTGATATTGACACATCCACTCACGCACACGCACACGCACACGCACACACACCCATGAAAAACTGGACCTATGTACAACATTTTGAATTATTAAAAATCGCAGCTTCATCAGAATGATATGAAACTTGGTGACTTATCTAACATGTAAATACACAAAAACTGAGGGCATGATTTGAGCATGCTAAGTGGTTGTAAAAAAATACTACCATTTTTGCTCTTCGGTCAAAAAGGACTACCATAGGAAATGAATGGGAAATCTGCAAAAACACAAATTCAAAGAAAACCATTTTTTAAAATATAAAAATAGTCTGATATTTTTAAAATATTTATTCAAATCCATCTAAAAAAATTATTTAATGTGTTGAAAAGTGAACTAGGGAATTCACAAGCCCCTCCATAGAGACCTCTAGTGGATTACACCAATGGTTGCATAATTTCTTAAATAATTCATAAAGATAGCGCTAATCTGCCTTCAAATATTTTTATTTTGAAGGCCTAGTCTCTATTTTAACCTAAAATACTGCAATAAAAAATATACATTTTATAATTTTAAATGGCAAAATAGACCATAATTATTGCATAAGTATTAAAAAATACCATAAAATCATTTCAAAGTACAAAATTACAAAGAAAATTATTGAAGAAAAATAAATTGCATTTGTTTTACTGGGGTGGAGGAAGTTAAATTTGTAGGTGTCCGGCGGTCACATATGACCGGGAAGACAACCAATGCAGGCCCTAAACAAAGAGCACCAGAGTTAAACATGACGAAGTGTGTCCCAAAAAATACAATAAAACAAAACTCCTTAAAAGTGCTTGAATTAAACATGAACTACATTTTGGGGTACACTTTATTTTAAGTCCATGTTACAGTGTAGTAATATATATTTAAGCACTGAGTAATAATCATTAACTACATGTAGGGGTTATGGTTAGGATTAGTGTGTGGTTTAGGGTTAGTTTGATGTAACTCTGCATCATTTATAGTTATAACTATAGTAACTTAATGTAACAAAGACACTGTAAAATAAAGTGTCACCAAATGTGTTGCTATTAAAAAGATAGAATTATAAAGATATCTAGAATATTGATTACAGTACAATAATATACTTAATACTTTATAAATAAAATATACTTCATTTAAATTAATATTTGTAATCATTTATAATTTCGAAAAATGATTTAAAGATTGAAATGGATACTAATTTAATATTTAAAAAATATATATACTGTATTTTAAATAAAACTTGTATTATTTGAACTGAAATGTTGGTTAAATATATATATTTTTACAGTCATTTTATTGTTTAGGATGTTACTGTAAAACGTCTTAAAAGCCTTAAATATTATTTTAAAAACAGTACAGTATAGGCAATTATAATATATATATATATATATATATATATATATATATATATATATATATATATATATATATAATCAATTTCCTTCATTTTATTTACTTAAAAAATGCATGTATATAATAGGGTGAGTCGGGGTAAGATGAGCCACCCCCCTCCTTAGTCTTTTCTCCTGACCATAGATGACACAAAGTCTCATCTCAGCACTTTTGATGAATGGCTACGTTATTTTTAATTTGGTAATTTTATCTGAATACCAACATTTGTGAGATTTAGTCGAAGCCTTTCTAACTGTGTGTTTCTTACTGTATTATATTGAATATCAAAGATTTGTGTGTCTCTTTGTTAATGAGGGAAATGTGTAAAAGTATTTGTTTTGAAGTAAACATAAAATACTCTAGTAACCACCCCGAGTACCCTAACAACACCCGAGCAACCCCCCGAGTACCTTAGCAACCACATAGCAACACCCTAGCAACCATCCAAAGTGCCCTAGCAACCACATAGGAAAACCCAAGCAACCAACCCAAGTACCTTAGCAACCGCATAGCAACACCCTAGCAACCCTCCCAAGTGCCATATAAAAACTGGAACACCATTGCAACCACCCTGAGTACCCTAGCAACTGCATAGCAACCCCTTAGCAACCACTCTGAGTATCCTAGTACCCACATCTGTTTGTCTGTCTATCAAAACTACTGAACTAAAACTTAAACTGTTTCAAACTTTCTGGTTAGGCGTTTGTCTACAAACTTTTTAATCTAGTTATTATCCAGTATTTCCATGAATTAGATGTACATTTCATCCTCACTTTCATTAAAACCTATAGATTAGTTGAGTGAATTCATTACATTTAATAGTGTTTTAATATTATGAATTATCTTCAGTTAAAATATGGGCAATTAAATATACAAATATTAACATAAATCAATTTTACTGGGATTCTGCTTCGTCTGTCATTGGTTATTCAACTAAATTGTCAAAATTCAATTAGAATACTTAATTAGTATTTGACATAAATATTAATAATAATTATATCAAAAGTCATTTATACATTATCTAAGGGGTATGGTCTCTTTGAATAATTTTACATTGTGTAGAACAACTAAATTAGCAAATGTTTCCATTATTAAGGCTAAAATAATGCACGTATAAAATATAAACAAATGCACATGCTAAACTCTTAGCTAAATATGTTACAGATTAAAAGTAAATGCACATCGTTCTTGAGGGGGGTATATCCCCTCATTATCTCTGTATTTTAATGCTTTAATCAAGTAAGGATTCATAAAAAAGGAAAACTAAAACCAGAAGAAAAAGCAGGAATATAAAACGAGTGCAGACACGCTGGAGCCGCCAGATGGCACTGTGATCCTTCAGCTTTTACACAGACTCCTTCCTTGTGTTTTTGATTTGACTTTACAGCTGCGTTTGTTCCCCCTCTCTAAAATAAATCCTAAAATGGCCTTTTTTCAGACCGTACAGATAACGATGCTCTCTGATGTTACAGACGGCTGTACATTATTCATGGTGCTCGTTTCTCTACACCGTTGAGTTGTCATTAGCGTGTTCTGATGTATTGATTGCATGTGCTGAGGATCCGTGTGTTTAAAGACCCAAAGAGCTTCAACAGAGGTCAATTATACACCAACCCAGGGGCGGACTGGGGCAAAAAAGTGGCCCTGGACTTTCTGGCACAAAGCGGCCCATCACAACAGGCCCGCCACACGTCAAGTCGCCTTCATTTATACCGCGCTTTTTGTCAAACACAGATTGCTCTAAAACAGCTTTACAGTGATAGTAGGAAATTTTCTTTGCTTTTGAAGGTTTTAATCTCAGCATAAACTCACCAGCTCATTACGCACAGAGCAATTTTAAACCACTTACTAACATGCAAATGTATATGCTATTTATACAGAAATATAAATGCTATTTTTTTTATTGAAATGCTTATCATTAGCATTAATGAACGGCTGGCACACTTCTTTAGGTTATAATTGTTTTTTCCTGGTGCACATGGCAATTAATAAATATGGATGGGTATATATATATATATATATATATATATATATATATATATATATATATATATATATATATATATATATAGGCCTATATATATATATATATATATATATATATATATATATATATATATATATATATATATATATATATATATATATACAGTATTGTTCAAAATAATAGCAGTACAATGTGACTAACCAGAATAATCAAGGTTTTTCGTATATTTTTTTATTGCCACGTGGCAAACAAGTTACCAGTAGGTTCAGTAGATTCTCAGAAAATAAACAAGACCTAGCATTCATGATATGCACGCTCTTAAGGCTGTGCAATTGGGCAATTAGTGGAATTAGTTGAAAGGGGTGTGTTCAAAAAAATAGCAGTGTGGCATTCAATCACTGAGGTCATCAATTTTGTGAAGAAACAGGTGTGAATCAGGTGGCCCCTATTTAAGGATGAAGCCAACACTTGTTGAACATGCATTTGAAAGCTGAGGAAAATGGGTCGTTCAAGACATTGTTCAGAAGAACAGCGTACTTTGATTAAAAAGTTGATTAGAGAGGGGAAAACCTATAAAAGAGGTGCAAAAAATGATAGGCTGTTCAGCTAAAATGATCTCCAATGCCTTAAAATGGAGAGCAAAACCAGAGAGACGTGGAAGAAAACGGAAGACAACCATCAAAATGGATAGAAGAATAACCAGAATGGCAAAGGCTCAGCCAATGATCACCTCCAGGATGATCAAAGACAGTCTGGAGTTACCTGTAAGTACTGTGACAGTTAGAAGACGTCTGTGTGAAGCTAATCTATTTTCAAGAATCCCCCGCAAAGTCCCTCTGTTAAAAAAAAGGCATGTGCAGAAGAGGTTACAATTTGCCAAAGAACACATCAACTGGCCTAAAGAGAAATGGAGGAACATTTTGTGGACTGATGAGAGTAAAATTGTTCTTTTTGGGTCCAAGGGCCACAGGCAGTTTGTGAGACGACCCCCAAACTCTGAATTCAAGGCACAGTACACAGTGAAGACAGTGAAGCATGGAGGTGCAAGCATCATGATATGGGCATGTTTCTCCTACTATGGTGTTGGGCCTATTTATCGCATACCAGGGATCATGGATCAGTTTGCATATGTTAAAATACTTGAAGAGGTCATGTTGCCCTATGCTGAAGAGGACATGCCCTTGAAACGGTTGTTTCAACAAGACAATGACCCAAAACACACTAGTAAACGGGCAAAGTCTTGGTTCCAAACCAACAAAATTAATGTTATGGAGTGGCCAGCCCAATCTCCAGACCTTAATCCAATTGAGAACTTGTGGGGTGATATCAAAAATGCTGTTTCTGAAGCAAAACCAAGAAATGTGAATGAATTGTGGAATGTTGTTAAAGAATCATGGAGTGGAATAACAGCTGAGAGGTGCCACAAGTTGGTTGACTCCATGCCACACAGATGTCAAGCAGTTTTAAAAAACTGTGGTCATACAACTAAATATTAGTTTAGTGATTCACAGGATTGCTAAATCCCAGAAAAAAAAAATGTTTGTACAAAATAGTTTTGAGTTTGTACAGTCAAAGGTAGACACTGCTATTTTTTTGAACACACCCCTTTCAACTAATTGCCCAATTGCACAGCCTTAAGAGCGTGCATATCATGAATGCTGGGTCTTGTTTGTTTTCTGACAATCTACTGAACCTACTGGTAACTTGTTTGCCACGTAGCAATAAAAAATATACTAAAAACCTTGATTATTCTGGTTAGTCACATTGTACTGCTATTATTTTGAACAAGACTGTATATATATACTATATATATATTAGCAATCCTGTGAATCACTAAACTAATATTTAGTTTATTTAGTTTTTTTTTCATACAGTGAAGTTTAATATTAGAAAAGTTCAATACCTACTATAATATCAGTCCATATAACGCAGAATGTGGACCGTTTGGTGCCTTTCTAGTGGTGGTTATTTGTGCTTTCAGGAGTTTGACATCTGTCATTTTATGGAAAAGAGCTCCAATTGTTTAAAGTTTAACTATATATTAAATATATTGGTCCAGCAGTAAAAAAAAAAAAAAGTTAATTAGAATGATTAGTGAAGGATCATGTGACACTGAAGACTAGTAATGATGATAAATTCAGCTTTGATCACAGGAATAAATTACATTTTACTATATATTGACAACAGCTATTACAAATTGTATTAATGTTTCTAAATATTGTGTTTTACTGTATTTTTACAGTAAACCATAGACAGTAAAAGAAATGGACAGAGCTATCCCATTGACGTCAACGGCGGAATGTGATGTCAGTAAAGGAGCCCTCACTTCCTGATGGCTGAGCGAACTGCGCAGGCTCAGACTGAGCTTGAGGACGTAGATGTGACGTGAGCCTCCTGTCTGACAGCTGTAGGTCTTCTAGTAGTTGTGGAAAGTGAAATCTGAATCACGTTGTTTAAATATTTTCTCCCGTTGCTTTTGGCTCACTATGAGCTTCTCCCCATTCTTCCCCCTTGACTTTATCAGACTTTGTCTCCACGTCCCCCCGACTGTCTCATAGACAGTAAAAGATTGCCTGCGAGCGTCTCCTCAGGTCTATACGGTAATTTCTCAACTGTGCGACAGAGTCGCGTTGGTTATGACGCAATCGTTAGCCTATTTTTACAAAAACAGCTTCTGCGGGGCGATAGTGTAAGATACAAGGTAATGGAGCCTTTTATACATTGTCGTGTTTCTTTAGAAATAAACAATGGACAAATGGAGTCTTTAAACGTCTCAGATGTAAAGTTATTCACTGTCAAAGTGACTCAAAAATGAATGGGAGTCAATGGGATGCTAACAGCAGGTGATGGCTTGGTTAGCAATGGCCGCCCCTATGGGGGGAACGCTTTCCGAGCGCTAGATTACCCGCTTGTCTTAAACCAGCACTTGGTAACTTTTGCTCTCGGGGTCCCCCTACAGTTGGGAAAAAATAATGTCCTCAACTACTGTCGTAAGCTCAGTCATCCTACATCAGGGGATGCCATCGCGCGTGCATTTGTTGACATGACAACCCTGATAGCCCTGAACTAGTTTAAAACACTTAGTTCTTTCAAAAATATATGAGCTCATTAATGTATATTTACTTCTTTCAAGTAATAAAGTATTCTTTATTACTAAGTTTATAATAAGCCATTGAAAATACATACGGGTGAGGGGTTCAAATGTCGGCCGCCATGTTGCTCCTCCATCTTGAAAGTACAGTAGTCAAAGAGGGACATACCCGTAAATTCAAGCTTCGCCTTTCGCTCTCCCTCGCACCTGCCATCTTGGACTAAATCAGCCACTGTAGGAGTTTAAACGAAATCAGAATTGAGAGGAACAGAAACTAATATTCACTGGATGGTCATATACCTTTACACCACTAGATGGGGGAAAATATCAGTGTAGCTTTAAATCATGCTAGCAGCAGGCTAAAACTTTTTAGCACCATGCTATTATGTTAACAACTTGCTAATTCAAGTGAGCAACATAAAATGGTAAATGGACTGCGTTTATATAGAGCTTTTAACAGACCCTATGGCCATCCAAAGTGCTTTACATCTTGCACATATTCACTCTCTCATTCATACACTGACGGCAGTGTCAGCCATGTAAGGTCAGGAGCAGCTCGGCGGGAGCAGTTTGGGGTTAGGTGTCTTGCTCATGGACACTTCGACACTTGGTCAGGTGGAACCGGGGATTGAACCACCAACCTTCCGGTTTAAAAGACAACCTACATGAGCCACTGCCGCCCAACACGTTAAATTATGTTAACAACATACTAATTCATGCTAGCAAACATGCAAAAACATGTTAGCAAACATTTTCAATAATGCTACCAACATGCTTAGTCATGCTAACATGATAAAACATGTTAATTAATGTTAAACATGGAAATTAATGCTAAAACAGGTTAACAAATGCTAATTAATGCGGAAACATTTAGCAAAATGTTAAAACCGGCTGGCAACACATTAAACATGCTAATAACAAGGTATATTAAATCAAATTGTGTTAGAAACATGCTACTTCATGCTATCAAAATGCTAAAACATGTTCGCAAATGTGTAAATTGTGCTACAACATGCTGAGTCATGCTCATGTTAATTAATGTTAAACATGCCAAGTTATGTTAAAACATATTACCAAAATGTTAAAACATGTTAACAAAATGCTCAAACTGACTAACAACACATTAAACGTGATCACATCAAACACATTTACGTTGTGGCAACGTCGCATGTCGATGTGCTCGCAACGTTGTAAGACGCAACAAGGCTGTAGCTATGCTTTTGCGCGACATTCAGCAAATTCGAGACGATATTCTGACATCTATTTAATACTTTTTATATGCCTATTGTTTATCCTATTATTTATGGGCCTAACAGAAAATTTATTATAATCAACACCTGCAACACACTTTTGAAGAGTAAAAATGACATACAAGGTTGACTAATTCAACTTTATTAAAACAGCATGTGATGATCAAACATATATACAGATACATTTTGTAAAAATAAATAAAATAGAATAAACAAATATTTAGTTTAAGTATAATACATCAAACACAAAAAAAGAAAAAAAAGATCAGAACATTTAATGGAAAAAAAGCCAGGGGTTTGTATGAGTCCGAAACCAGGCAAGTTAGACATAAAATATTTGTTGTTTACCTGACCAGAAGATGTGGAACACTTTTCTTAACGGTAAGGATCGGAGTAAATCTGGTAACGTTAAAAGAAATAGCATTATGATGGTACTGTAATACACAAAATCGCAACTCCATAATTAATAAGATGATTTGTTTGTAACATTTTTTGTAGTTAGCAGAAAGAACAAATGAATGTCACGAAGACATGGAAATTGTAGCATGTTTGAATGTTTACGTATCAGCTGAGGTAAATTAAAAGCAAAAACTCATGTATTCACGTATCAAGTTATTAAAGCAGCACTAGGTAACTTTTCAACCGTCATAATATATTTTCAAGACTCTTGTGATGATAAATTGATTTACAAAAGGTTGAGGCCATGTCCACACTAATACGTTTTCATTTGAAAACGTATATTTTTCTCTCCGTTTTGGCCTTCTGTCCACACTGAGACAGCGTTTTAAGTCAATGAAAACATCTCGTTTTGAAAAACGCTCTCCAGAGCGGTTAACTGTGGAGCCTGTAAAGCACTTTGGTCAACTTGTGTTGTTTTTAAATGTGCTATATAAATAAATTTTGATTTGATTTGATAAATTTGAAAACGCCGTCTTCGCGTAGTAGTGTGGACTGTGAAAACAGAGGCTTTTTTGACGCATTTTTAGCCATGTGATGCAGTCATATGACCAATTCAGCCAACATGGTGAACGACATTGTACAGCAGTTGTTTTGTATGCTTTCTGTTTTGACAGCCTTGTTAAATATTAATATCAGTTTGTACATACTGTTAAAAAACTCAGTGCCTTTTCTCGACATTGTCGCAAAATGAGAATATAAACAAGTAACAGAAATGACGCAAGTCTAAGCGTCTTGGATTTGCTCATGTGCAGTACGGGGATGTAAGCGTTTTCACACGTTTCAGTGTCGATGAACACTTTTTGGAAAACGATTGAAAATGATAGTGTGGACGCGGAGCGTTTTTAGGCGAAAACTCTGTTTTTAAATTTATCCGGATTAGTGTAGACGTAGTCTGAATGACACGTCTGCCATAGCCTGATGGGGTCTGTATCGTTTTTAATCGTACTTTTAAACTTCGGGTTTCGGGTAGTAACTCGAGAACAAAAAGAACTTCAAAACTCGACTGCTTTACGGCATATACGTCACTTCCACCAACACACACACACTTCCTTACATTCGGACGTGCGTGCCCAACTTTGTTCGTCGGATAATATAGTAATGTCCGAAGCAGCGCAGACAAATAAGAAAGAAAAGGTTTTGTTGGAGGAAAGCAATAAGAGGAAACGAGAAAGTGATTAAAGGCAGGACGAGGACCAACATGTGACCAGCGTTTGCTCGTCGGCGTGAGCTGAAGGAGGCGTGCCCGACCGATGCTGTCCTGCTTGTTACGGTGATTACCGACCACTCAAACATTGAACTGAAGGATCATATAGATTCTGGAAAACGGTAACCAATAGACTACTATAATGACGCTGGCTTGTAAACGTGAGCATCGCGATTATTTGGCGTTTGAAAAAAATTATATTCCTATGACATGCTGAAACATATGTCACTGACTGTACCTGGGATGAAGACATTTCACACGCGCCGCCAGAAGAACACCTGCATGTGAACTCCTCCTGCAGTGTTCAGGGGAACTGTTAGTGCTGCACCGACCCGCGGCGCCGCTTTTATGAAGTTATTTGGCCCGCCCCGCACCACTGCATATATGTTTACAACCCGCCGCGCACCCGCAACCATTAAACAGACATACGGGGTCCGCAGGTTATGAGACGACCCGCTCATCACTAGTTCAGGGCTATCATTAGCCTGACAAGCCAGACCCACATCAAGATGTTTGGTCTGGAAACCCACCATTGACAGCTCAATCTGAGGGGCGGATAAACGGTCGTCTTTCAAACTCCCTCTGCACGCGATAGGATAGCGCTACACCAACCAGAGCAATGAAGGTGAAGCAGAGCTCGCTGACAGATTAAACATTCGCCGTATCCGGTCGGCTAAACTCAGAACACATCTTCCCTTCTTAAGAATGACTTCAGTGCCGTTCTTTGTTCTTTTCTCAGAGAAAAGCTTAACTTCAAGTCTTCCAGAGTCGCAGTCAAAGCTGATTCGAAAGACTACTAGAACTACTGTTTACTAGAAGCACGGAAACGCAACTCGGCCGTCGTCATTATGGCCTCGCCCGCCGACTCTATGCACGATGTGATTGGCCTGTCCAGATTGTGAGGAATACAGCTCAGAAGGGTATTGAGAGTTCCTAGACGACACTTGCGGGCAGATTAAATTTGCTGCCGCTAGGGTGCGTCTAGATTTCTAGACTAGGCTATCATGGTATCATGTCAACAAATGCACGCGCGATGGCATCCCCTGATGTAGGATGACAGAGTTTACGACAGTAGTTGAGGACATTATTTTTTCCCAACTGTAGGGGGACCCCGAGAGCAAAAGTTACCCAGTGCTGCTTTAACGTAAGTTACTCGTTAAAGAATGAGACGGGTCAACTCAACTGTCAGTTAAAATTTAAAAGGCTGATTCGCGCTTCAGGGCAGTGATGACGAGGACAGATCGTCCAGTGGTTGTCCAGATACCTTGGCACAACCGTAAGCAATGGCCCTGGACAGTGGATCAATGTCAACGTTGTGACAACGCTGTAACAACCTTCACCGCACAACGTAGTTATAGCAACCTTTTGGCCATGTTGTGTCAACGTTGTTAGAAAGTTGTGTACGTTGTGCCAACGTTGTGTTTGCTGGGATGCTAACATGTTAAATCATGCTAGCAACAAACTAAATCATATAAGCATTATGTTAACAGCATGTTAACCTGTTAGCAGCATGTTAAAACATGCTAGGAAAATGTTAATCTATTTTTCTAAAAGACTGTATTGCTTTCAAAACATTTAAACTTCAAAAGAACAACCTTTAAACTTCAAGTGTTTGAAACCTTTTCTAACTTTCTGGTCTTGCTTTCTCAAGCCAACTTCAAAGTTTGTCATCAAACCATACTCATCTAGTTGACATTATTCATTATAGTTTCTTAGGCTACAGTCAGTAGAATGTCTATCAAAATGTTTAGCAAGCAATATAGAAGCTGACAGATTGTATAGCAAATAAACACCCCAAAACCAATCAAATATAAATCATATTTATTATATCATACAAATTGTACAGATGACATTATCATGTTGTTTGTCCTTACAAATGATGAAAAACATTGATCAATGTTCACAACGGCACACCATTGGCTGACAATCAAAGAAGCGACCTGCAAATATGGAAATGAGAAGCACAAGCGCGCTTTACACGTCTCATAGCCACGTGTTTGAGGGGAAAATGCAGCATGTTCGACTCTTTATTCTCGGAGAGGAGGAAAAACAAAGGAGCTGGACGGAGCATGTGTGTTTGGAGCTACAGGGATCCTCCCCTGGCATTGCAGGATACATTGAAGGGATAGTTCACCCAAAAATGAAATTTCTGTCATCATTTACTCACCCTCATGTTGTTCCAAACTTGTATGAGTTTCTTTCTTCTGCTGAACACAAAAGATATTTGGAAGAATGTTTGTAACCAAGCCAATAGAACAGCCATTCACTAACATAGTTGGGGGAAAAATACTATGGTTGCTCTATCTGTTTGGTTAAAAACATTCTTCCAAAAATGTTCTTTTGTGTTCAGCTGAAGGAAGAAACTCATACAGGTTTGGAACAACATGAGGGCGAGTAAATGATGGCAGAATTTTCATTTTTGGGTGAACTATCCTTTTAAAATCTGTATTATAACTGACAGTGTTTCTTAATATGTGACACGATACGCTAGACGAGGCTCACCCTGTCCGTAAAGAGGAGGGTAAATAATGCTCAGCATCATTTCGCTGATCCGGTCTCGTAATTTCTTCCACATCCTTGTTTTTCTTTTGACCCCGCGGAACCAATAGACCGGACCTGCCGTCCATAAACCCGCTGATGTCATGCCTGCTATTGTGTGCATTTGAATCTACAGTGGGCGGTAAAGTTACTTTTACACACTAGCATTCATCACTGCCACTGCTAAAGTGTCTACAAATGAACGATTTGAACCTTCAAAGTCTTTATGAAATGTATAACTGCTGTGTGTATTTGTTTAACAGGGTCTGAGGGCGGAACAAAAGCTGTTTGAAATGCTATATTTTTTTGCAATATGCACTCAGTTGTCTGCATACATACATATAGATATTTACACTATCGTTCAAAGGTTTGGGGTGTTGAGTAAGTTTAAAAAAACATTTTTTTAACATTGATGGTGACATATTATTCCAGTGTAAATCAACTGTTCTCTATGTGAATATATAGGCCTAGTAAAGTGTCATTTATTCCTGTGATCAAAGCTTTCATCATCATTACTCTAGTCTTCAGTGTCACATGATCCTTCACTAATCACTCTCATATTTTTGTGGAAACTGTGATACATTTTAAAAATTTAAATTATGATTATTTAATGAATAGGAAGTTCAGAGGAACAGCATTTATTTGAAATAGATTATTTTGTTACATTATTAATGTCTTTCTTTACTGTAATTTTTGATCAATTTAAAGCATCCTTGCTGAATAAAAGTAGCCTATAATTTTCTTTAAAATAATAAAACCTTTCTGATCTAAATCTTTCGAACGGTCGTGTAAACAATGCATATTTACAACTAGATGTCTTAAATGTGTTATTTTGCTTTTTTTTAAAGCAGTAATAAACTCAAGCCTAGTGTACCAGTGGTTTTTACCTGTGTTGAGCTTCATTTCTATTTAAAATAACACTTTATTTCGATGATGGAGTTACATTTTACTAACTATTAGTAACTGCATGTCAGCTAGCAGTCATTAGAGTATAATTAGTAACTGTCTGCTTAAATACACTTTATTTTGATGCTCCTCAACAGAAATACTGAAAGTAAAGACTTTCGTATAGAAAGACGCGCAAAATGGCGGAGTAGTCCCGCTTTCAAAAGTAAAAGAGCCAATCGCTGATTGGTAAAGTTATTGCGTCACTGCGGCTGCCGTTAGAAATTCCGCGGTTCCCATAGAAACCTGAGACTCGCGTTTAGGATTGCACATGCGCATTGGCTCTTCTAGCCTGAAAAATAAGCTTTTTAACGCTATTTGACAATAGGAAACAACATTTATGTGGCAGTTCATGTTAGATTTTTGTTGCTGATCTGAAATATGTTATTTAATGGCAAGTTTGGCTTGCAGTTTGTGAGATTTCAGGATCCCCTCATTCAAATAGATACTTTAATGAGTTACTTATCAAAGTGGACCATCAAAATAAATCGTAAGCATAGGTGGAATATAACCCAGTCAGGGAACTAAATCTAGATAATAGAGAGCACACAAGCCTAGCTTATCGAAGCAGATGCTGACAGTATGCAGACCAACACATACTGTAACATAATTACAATCTGTCAGAGATAAGCAGAGTCTACGCCCACAGATGTCCAGAGGGATGGGAACGCCCGTCATTCACACACTTACACATGTTGTGTGTTCCTTTATTAAATATTTTGGATAATTTCAAGGTTTTTTTTAGAGCTCTCAGCTCTGCTTAACACATTTGACCATGTTTTAATCTCATTTCTGTGGATTTTACCACTTTAAAATGTCTGCAGATTTTACCGGCTTGCAAAAATATTGCAAAATATGTTTGCATGTGAGATTGAACACACTCTTAAATAGGCTCTGTATGGAACTATCTGTTTTGCATAATACTTTCATTTTTTCTCGTCATAGAGTATGTTAATGAGCCATTTAATTTATAATATTTAATTTAAAGCTGCAGTATGTAAGTTTTGCCTCTTTGTCGCCATCTCTGTTTGAAACCTGTAATTGCAGTTATTTGTGGAATTATCATCTTTGTGGGTTGTGCATTGGCACGGCTCCTCAGCGCAGATGAATCTAATGTTTTGAGGAGTGTGTGTGGCTGTCAGTCATCACACCAATGTGGATATTCTTGGAAGTACGACCAAAATGAACAAGTAAGTTTAAAAAAAGCATTACGATAAATTGCGCTACCAACGGTGACTAAATTTAACGATCGCTTAGCTCACATAACATCAAACCATGCATTTATTATTTCTATACTTTGTTCTCAAATTGTTAATGTTAACAACAACAGCATTGCATGACTACGTGTATTTAGTGTGTATGAGCATTATCTGTAGATTTCAGTTTCTATACAGTCTAATCTTTTGCTTTTGACTTCGGGTGAATCGCGGATTTTAATCCAGAAACGCTGTTTCGACCTTTCTGGATCAAAATCTGCCATTAAAATTATATGTTTAAATATAGCTGTGAGCAGCAATTATTGGGGATGAAGCATTTTAAGGCACATGCGTAAAAAGATATCTCATTTATCAAGCATGTAACCACTTAGATCATAGATGGAAAAGACCATTTACAGACAATACAGGCAATTTACCATAGGAAATATGTTTTTTAAATCGTTTTAATAGTTAAAGTGTCACTTATGGTCTGATCTCCCTAAAAGTTAGCAGTCTTCTTTAGAATCATATCTTGCATATGCTCACCTATTTTCGTGAAGTTTAGAGCTTTCATTTAGGATTTATAGGCTTTTGAGTATATTGCAACACCCGTTTTCTAAATGACCCTGTTATACAGTAGCAACCCAAAGGGTAAATTTACACGTTTTTTGATAATTATTTCTCTAGATAGTCTAGAGGATTTTACTGCATTGGTTTTATTCAGATTGAGTGAAAAATCTAGGACCTGTTCACAAAAGAAGGTTTGTAACGTAATCACAAATATTTAATGAACAATTTGATTGACAGCAGTGGGTCATTCAGTATGAGGAAATCTATCAAATGATATGAATATTGTGTGGATGTGTGAATCACCATGTGATTAGTGAGACGTAAAACTCGTTAGCGCCAACTAGAGGTCGATTTCTTTCAAAATTCTTACAGAACTCAAGGGCCGCGAGTCGAAGGTGCATGTTGAGTTTCGTTCCTAGTCAGCCTCCATTAACCTTGTTTAATAGTTGCTTAAACTTAATTTGCACCTTAAAAGGTGGCCATGTTTTTTTTTTTAGATACGCCAATGTCCTCATAAACAATAATGGCACCTTGGACCAAGACACTCCATGCCAATTTTCAAGTCAAGCGGACTAACGGTTGGGTGATTATAGCCGTTTTCATGTTTTTTTTCCCGTTACAGCGCCAACAAGTGGCCGATTACTGCAATTTTTTACACGTGACCTCAGATTGAGTTTATACACACATGTACCAAGTTTGGTCAAAATATCTTGTTCCTTTCATGAGTTACGGCCATTTTAGTTGAACATTTTGGCTCCCATTGAATCGAAATATTGACTTTATTTTAAATACATATTGATATTCACTCTCCAGAGAATATGGTTCCAAGGACTAGGACTAGTTGGCAAAAGTACAGGTTTAAAAAAAAAAAAATTCCAAAGTACCCCCAAATAAACCCCAAAAATTACAGACTGCAGCTTTAAAATTAAAAATAAATTAATGGTATTCTGAAAAGGTCGTAAATGTGAAGTGTCTGAAGGAACCCTTTAAGCTTCAACATATAATCTTTCCTTCTAAGAGTGTGTCTTAAAAGTGAAAACAGGATTACGAGAATATCTGTCTCTTCTGAATCTTTTTTATGAATTAAAACAATAAACAAGGCCTTTCCCCCTCCAGCCACAGTCAAACAACAGCACTGTGACAAAGTACAATTATAATGACAACGTGTCAGAAAGCGCTCTGAAAAGAAGCGGCCGCCATCGTGTTACGAAGGAAGTGCACAATGAATTTCTTTAAAGCATATGAGAGATTGAAGCCGGCATCTTTTATTGGGCTGTCGCCTGTCTGACGTCCTTTCTGATCACGAGGCCGAGTTTGAGACGTTTTTCACAGCAGGAGGACGGAGCGGAAAAGCCATTATGATTTTAAGCGTGACCCCTCTGGCCATTAGTGCTAATGCAGAACTGAAAGCCCCTGACACTGCCAACCCAGATCATAAACACAACCAGACGCCAACAATGCTGACTTAATGGAAATACATACAAAAGTTAACATGAAATCAAAACGACCAAGTCATCGTGATATCAAAATGACCTATTCTGATGGAATACTGTTTATTAGCCTATTAATGATTTTCTCTCTAATCTTGAATCAGAATTAGAGCGACATCCATTCTCTGATGAAGAGGGCGGGGCAACCTGTCACTCACATGCGATCCACCAATAGCAAACCACAACCAGCCAATCAATTCCCCACAGACAAAATCAAGCCACGCCCTTCATTTGCTCTTGTTTGAGAAGCAATTCACTCGCAGCTGTCGCAATAATGCACATTATTTGATATACAGACTAACATGTGACAACCAGAAAGAGGTTTTGAACTTGTTGTGCAATGTTTTTACTCATAAAGTGTGCTTGCACTCTTTTTTTCTTCATGTAAATGCCATTTTTGTGGGGTTTTATCTCAATATTATAACTTAATATGTCCATTTTGACCTCATAATTATGACTTTGTACATAATCTTTACTTTTTATCTCATGATTGCGTGTTTTATAGTGTGGATTATCACCACATAAGAAGAAAATCATACTTTATGTCAGTTTTTTCCTCATAATTATGACTTGGTACACTTAAAAATAATTAAGTTTTTTTTTTTTAAAGATTTATGAATTTAAATTGGACAGTAGAAGTCCATCAAATGGAATTAAATAATCCTTAAATATTATTCGTATTATGATTTATTTTATTTTTTTAAATGAGGAATAATAAAACATTTTGTATAAATCCTAAGGGAGCAAGGGAATGGACTATATTTTACCATATTTAAACATATTTTTATTTTATTTTAATTTATTAATACGAATCACAAACTAAACATCCCTTTTTTCCATTACAATTTATACAAAATGTTTTATTAAGTGGTAGTTTTAGATTTAAAATTCATAATATGAAATGATTGTTCAGTTCAATTTGGCGTAATTTTACTGTACAATTGAAATTCATTAATCTAAATATTTTTGTGTATGTGATATTTTCTACTTTTAGTATGTAAGAAACTAGTTTTAGCTTCTTAGTATGACAATTTTGACATCTCATATTATTTAAGACTTACATAATTCAAGTCATACATTTACAGTACGTAATTTGTTTTATGAAAACATTTTGTGCAGTGTTTTTCTCATAAAGTGTGCTTGCGCTCTCTTTCTTTTTAAGTATGACGCTTCGTTTTTTATTTTACTAATGCAACAACATTTTTCTGTAACATATTTTTGATCTTTTTTTAATAATGCTGTCCATGAAAAACCCAAACTGTGAGTCACTAAGGATAATGCTTTCTATCCGAGTCGGATTATGGGATGTGATTTCTGAAAAACAAGACGTTCAGCTCATTAATAAAAGCCGGAGAACCGTGTGAACCCGTCGCCGTCATTCCTTTCCTATTGTTCACTTTAAATCTGAAACATCCCAGATGATCAGGCTAATGATATCATTGTCATCCATACCATCACGACCTTCTGTTAGGGATTATCCACGTATCCATTTATTTTCTTATGCAAATTGAAAATCGACGGCGGTCTGAAACACTATCAAGTTTCTCTCTTGCATCTCACTCCCCTGAGCATGCAATTTCATAATAGAAACTGTCAGTAGCCCTATCTTTATTAAAAATTATAAAAAAGCCAGTTTTAACCATTTATTGTTACATTTTGGTCTATGCACACGTGCCACATCTCGCTCTTGCCATTTTAAGTAGGCCTTCACTTTGATTTTAGGTTGATGAATTAGTTAAACAAATCAGTGTCAGTTTTAAAACACGGACCGGATCAGGATCATCTTGATGTGAACATTAGCAGGTGTCAGTGATTTATTGTGCCTATAAACACAAGGAAAAGCTCCCGTGTAAATGGACACTTACTAATTAAAACAGGGAAAGGATCAGTTTGAGAGTGTAAAGTAAACCGAAGGCCAATTGGACAGAAACTCAGGCTTGTTATACCATCGGCCTCTTTTAGCAGGAAGAATTCACCCTAAATGATGATTCTGTCGTCATTTAATCACCATTTGTTGCACAAGATATTCAATGGACGATTTATTAATTTCTCTTGGGGCTAAGAAAACAATGCAGTATTCTAATAAGCATAAAAATATACTTCAGGAACAAATACTGGGCAAAATAATGTCTTTATGTGCTGATTATCAACACATAAGAGGAAAATCATGCTTTATGGTAGTTTTTCTCTCATTATTATGACTTCAAAAACAAAAACCTTTTTTTTGGAAGATTTACACATTTCAATTGTACAGTAAAATTCTATCAAATTGATTATTCATATATTAAAATGTAAAAACAAATTACATAAACTTAATGTCAGTTGTTCCATTAAGACTTAATGTTTCATTAAACTCAAAAAACACATTATTCATAATATGAATAATATGTAATGATTGTTAAATTCAATTTGATGGAATTTTACTGTAAAATTGAACTTATTTTCTTAGTGTAAGTGATGATTTCTACTTTTAGCTCATGATTAAAATTTAATATGTCAGTTTTGACCTCATAATTATGACTTTGTACCTAATTTTTACTTTTTATCTCATTAAGATTTATGCTAAATGTTTCATTAAACTCATAAAACACATTATTCATAATATGAATAATATGTAATGATTGTTAAATTCTATTTGATGGAATTTTACTGTAAAATTGAAATTTGTAAATCCTAAAGAAAAACCTAATTTCTTAGTGTACGTGATGATTTCTACTTTTACCTCATGATTATAATTTAAAATCTCAGATTTGACCTCATAATTATGACTTTGTACCTAATTTTTACTTTTTATCTCATGATTTCATGAGCTTGACAGTGCGGATTATTGCCACATAAGGAAAAAAAATCATGCTTTATATCAGTTATTCCCTCATAATTATAAATTAGTACATTCACAAAAAAATTAAGCCTTTTTTGGAAGATTTACACATTTCAATTGTACAGTAAAATTCTCAAATTGAACAGAACAATCAATACATATTATTCATATTATGACTTTATGAATTAAACCTAAAGCTTAATAAAACATTTTGTATAAATCTTAATGGAAGGGAATTTCAGTTTATTCATATAAATGTTTTTTTATTTTTATGAATCACAAACTAAATAGTCTGTTCCCTTGCTCCATTAAGATTTATTCTTCATTAAGATATATATTTTGGGAATAGTTTAAGACTTAAATCTAATTTACAAATTCATAATATGAATAATATGTAAAGATTGTTCAATTCAATTTGATGACATTTTACTGTACAAATTTGTAAATTGTCAAAAAATATATGTCTGATATATGTCTCATAAATTGTCAATTTTGACATCTCATAATTATGACTCATCATAATTAAGAAAAAAAATTAAGGCTTTTTTAAGATTTACAGATTTTAATTAATAGTAAAATTCCACCAAATTGAATTGAATCCTTACATATTATTCATATTAAAATTGTTTTCTTAATTTTTTCTTTGAGTGTATTATAATTTCTGTTT